>NC_069500.1:1375697805-1375792805 GCF_027579735.1 Bombina bombina | reverse complement strand
CCAGTACTGAAAATACATTGAGAGCAGTGTATACATTTTTCATTCTCTTGCAGCATTCCCCAATGAAGACCTATTATGAGGTAGTTGTAGGCTTACCATAATTTTTAGAGGTGAAACTGGGACCACCTGGTGCAGTGCCAGTGGGGGTGTGGTCAGGAGGTAGTCAAGGGGGCGTAGCAATTACCGGTCCTTTTAAAGTAGTAGCTTTTATGTGTGTAATGTTTTGTGGATACTCTACCCTTCCTCAAACAAGTGAATCACACAGTTTAAATAGACCATAACACCACCCCCTAGTGAAAAAGGCACCATTACGTTGTCATCGCAAATAAATCATTAATCTAAATCTCAGATTCTAAATAATGCCAAACATCAAGCATAATTATCACTTTCACAATGTAATATCTGCAGTGTAATATGTGTTTTATGTGTCTAATTAAGGAACAGAGCCAAATACTGATAAGGCATAAATACAACATTGAATGAAAGTAAAAAAGAAACACGTACCTGCTAAAGCTGTTTAAGAGGCTACTCTATACCATAATGCAGGAAGATTACAGCCAAAATGCTATCCTGCATGAAGTAAAGCAAGATCCAGGCCACAAATCCTGCCTGTCTGTGCTTCCTGGTCATACCCATATGATTCCCCTAAACGTGTATCATCGGTGATGTCACCAGGGGTCAGGGGAGTGTTAAATTCTTCGAAAAATAAACCAAGTAGTACTACAAAATTAAAAAACCCTATGCTGCTCACTCAGCCTGTATTACTTAATGTAAACTTTGAAGGACACGAACGTTAAGCTAAGCAGGGCTGTATGTAACAAAGTACCAGCATCCAACTATGCTGGAGAGCCACAGTCCAGTGATTTTGAATAATGTGTCTGGGTTTCAGGCGGTCTGAAACCCGGACACATGATTTGAAACCTGGAGGTGGCAACCCTACTGGGACAGAATGAACAACTGGGTGGGACACTGGGACAGCACCTCCAAACCGGGACAATCCCAGTAAAAGTGGGACTTCTGGTAAGCCTAGGTAGTTGTGCTGTCATAAAATAGTGTAAGGTGGCAAGGAACACAATGCTGCTCATCTGTGGTGTGCTGGGTTTCCATCCTGCAGCTAAAGACCCTGTGTGTATGTGCTGTACTCATCTTACCTTCATAGACTTCTCTCCTACTGCTGGAGGATCACACAGCACCGCACAAGGGGGAAGTGTAGGGAGGAGGGAAGTTTCTAAGGCAACACTTCCTGTGTAAACAAGCAGCAGTGCCGATCACAGCTCAGGCACAGCTGCTATGAGGAGAAAGAAAATGACTACAATATAAGATCACAATGATTCCTCCCCAGCACAAATGCCAGTATCGTTCACTGCACAGTGCCTGGATCTGACTGGCTGCTGCTCAGTGCTCTTACTCACTAAAGCTTTGGGGGCAACTGCCAAGCCGAACTCCAGCACTGCAGTGTTCCACATCACTTGTCATACACAGCCGCAGCCCACACTCTACTGTGCTTTAGCTCCTGCTTGACCCACACATGTGTTACACATACAGTGTGTCTGTGACTGCAGTACAGTAGTCCAGCCTAGTCAGTGTGTGTGCGGGGCTAAGGCTACCGGCATCCCCACAGCCCTACCAATCACATAAATATAACATTTTGGGGCTAGCTAAAATCACTCAGTGTGTAATAGTGGGTGGGGGCTAAGGCAGCCGCAGCCCACAGGGCAAATGCCCGGTATGCCCTAGGGTCAGTCCGGGGCCTGCACACCAGGAATATAAACAGATCACTGACAGAACTGCTAAATGTTTCACACTGCAGTGGATCCGTGAATGCATTATGTAAAACCGCAAATACATATAAACAGAGTACAGTGAATTTCTGATTCAACGGTATTGACTTGAATATTCAGTTTCTCATAGGACATATCGGATCTCATCAATTGAATCAGAAATGTATTTGCGGTTTTACATAATGCATTCACGAATCCACTGCAGTGTGAAACATTTAGCAGTTCTGTCAGTGATCTGTCTATAGCTACACGAGTTGCAGCCCACTGTCAGCCAAACATCTTGCATTTACAGAAGCTGCGGCTAAAAATGAAACAATGAGAAATTTTTAAATAAAAATAAAATATAAAGAATAACGTTATGTAAAATCAAACAAAAAAAAACGATGCAATAAAAGTCTGACATTTTTTTTGTTTTTGAAGAGAAAGTTTTTTTAAAAAAACATTTGAATAAGTAAAATAGTATATAAATTATTATGCTTACAAAATCTAAAAAATCCAGAGAGCTAACTTAGTCAGATTCAGAGCGCAATTGACTAATAATAGCTGAACAGTGCACTGACAAGCCGGTCTCACACAGCTGTCATTCAGTGAAAACGGCTGCAGTGCAACTGAACAACTAAATCTATGAAGCTCGTTCACAAAGTTAATGAGAACGAGCTTCATAGAAGCTGCAAAGAGTTTCCCTTTTATGCGCATGCTTGGAAGTGAAGGAGTGAAGCAGGGAGTGCGCATACAGTCTATATAGACAACGCGCGTTACAACATGGCGGCTAGCACCACATTCAGTAGGCGGTGGTTTAGGGGTAATATTGGAGCTGAAAAATAATTGAGCAGATGCTAGGAAAATAAAAAAAGTAAGCAACAATGTTTAATATAATACAAAAAGGTTTTAATAAAAAGTTAATCACAGAAAAAATGATGGTGTTTAGGTTCCCTTTAAATAAAATATCAAGAGTAATATGTCACTGTCTCTACCATAGAACATTTCAGACGTACTTTTGTTTTAGATGAATGTTAAAAAAAGAACATAATTTGTGACATTAGTCGGAACACAATACTCAAACAACCTTTTAAACAAAACATGAGCAAACCAAATGCAAGAAAAATGGAGTTGACTTATTTGTGTTACAACTGTTACGCTATAGGCAGTAAATGGTGTTATGCAGATGAGAAATGACTTTTGTTCTTGTCTGCGAAATGTTTTATTATGTCAAATCATTTTGTAATTAAAAATATTTAAATACCCAAACGCTTCATTTCATAGATAAACATTTGCATGATCATATTTTAGTTGTGTGCTAGATTTATGGCTTAAATGTTTAATCTAAACTATATTTGAACTATTTTATTAAAATTGAAAAATGCTCAGTAACAAACATAACATGCACATAAAATTTAAAAATAAAAAGCCATAAGAAGAGCAGAGATGTACTATTGGAGACAGTGAATATATGCTACATGAAATGGCAAAGATATACCACTGGAAACCGCAATGATATGACACTGGAAACAGCAATGATATGACACTGGAAACAGCAATGATATGACACTGGAAACAGCAATGATATGACACTGGAAACCACAATGATATGACACTGGAAACAGCAATGATATGACACTGGAAACCACAATGATATGACACTGGAAACAGCAATGATATACCACTAGAAACAGTAGTGATATACCACTGGAAACAGCAATGATATACCACTGGGAACAGCAATGATATACCACTGGGAACAGCGATGATATACCACTGGGAACAGCGATGATATACCACTGGGAACAGCAATGATATACCACTGGGAACAGTGATGATATACCACTGGGAACAGCAATAATATACCACTGGGAACAGAGATGATATACCACTGGGAACAGCAATGATATACCACTGGGAACAGCAATAATATACACTGGAAACAGCAATAATATACCACTGGGAACAGAGATGATATACCACTGGGAACAGCAATGATATACCACTGGGAACAGCAATGATATACCACTGGGAACAGCAATGATATACCACTGGGAACAGCGATGATATACCACTTGGAACAGCGATGATATACCACTGGGAACAGCGATGATATACACTGGAAACAGCAATAATATACCACTGGGAACAGAGATGATATACCACTGGGAACAGTGATGATATACCACTGGGAACAGCAATAATATACACTGGAAACAGCAATAATATACCACTGGGAACAGTGATGATATACCACTGGAAACAGCGATGATATAGCATTGGGAACAGCGATGATATACCACTGGTAACATTGATGATATACCACTGGAAACAGCAATGATATGCCACTGGGAACAGCGATGATATACCACTAGGAACAGCAATGATATACACTGGAAAAAGCAATAATATACCACTGGGAACAGTGATGATATAGCACTGGGAACAGCGATGATATACCACTGGGAACAGCGAAGATATACCACTGGAAACAGCAATAATATACACTGGAAACAGCAATAATATACACTGGAAACAGCAATAATATACCACTGGGAACAGAGATGATATACCACTGGGAACAGCAATGATATACCACTGGGAACAGCGATGATATACCACTGGGAACAGCAATAATATACACTGGAAACAGCAATAATATACCACTGGGAACAGAGATGATATACCACTGGGAACAGTGATGATATACCACTGGGAACAGCAATAATATACACTGGAAACAGCAATAATATACCACTGGGAACAGTAATGATATACCACTGGAAACAGCGATGATATACCATTGGGAACAGCGATGATATACCACTGGTAACATTGATGATATACCATTGGAAACAGCAATGATATGCCACTGGGAACAGCGATGATATACCACTAGGAACAGCAATGATATACACTGGAAAAAGCAATAATATACCACTGGGAACAGTGATGATATAGCACTGGGAACAGCGATGATATACCACTGGGAACAGCAAAGATATACCACTGGAAACAGCAATAATATACACTGGAAACAGCAATAATATACCACTGGGAACAGAGATGATATACCACTGGAACAGTGATGATATACCACTGGGAACAGCAAAGATATACCACTGGAAACAGCAATAATATACACTGGAAACAGCAATAATATACCACTGGGAACAGAGATGATATACCACTGGAACAGCGATGATATACCACTGGGAACAGCAAAGATATACCACTGGAAACAGCAATAATATACACTGGAAACAGCAATAATATACCACTGGGAACAGAGATGATATACCACTGGGAACAGCAAAGATATACCACTGGAAACAGCAATAATATACACTGGAAACAGCAATAATATACCACTGGGAAAAGTGATGATATACCACTGGAAACAGCGATGATATACCATTGGGAACAGCGGTGATATACCACTGGAACAGTGATGATATACCACTGGGAACAGCAATAATATACACTGGAAACAGCAATAATATACCACTGGGAAAAGTGATGATATACCACTGGAAACAGCGATGATATACCATTGGGAACAGCGGTGATATACCACTGTGCTAGATGTATGGCTTAAATGTTTAATTTAAACTATATTTGAACTATTTTAGTAAAATTGAAAAATGCTCAGTAACAAACATAACATGCACATAAACTTTAAAAATAAAAAGTCAGAAGAAGAGCAGAGATATACTACTGGAGACAGTGAATATATGCTACATGAAATGGCAAAGATATACCACCCGGAAACCGCAATGATATGACACTGGAAACAGTAGTGATATACCACTGGGAACAGTGATAACATACCACTGGAAACAGCAATGATATACCACTGGGAACAGCAATGATATACCACTGGGAACAGCAATGATATACCACTGGGAACAGCGATGATATACCACTGGGAACAGCAATGATATACCACTGGGAACAGCGATGATATACCACTGGGAACAGCAATGATATACCACTGGGAACAGCGATGATATACCACTGGGAACAGCAATGATATACCACTGGGAACAGTGATGATATACCACTGGGAACAGCAATAATATACCACTGGGAACAGAGATGATATACCACTGGGAACAGCAATGATATACCACTGGGAACAGCAATAATATACACTGGAAACAGCAATAATATACCACTGGGAACAGAGATGATATACCACTGGGAACAGCAATGATATACTACTGGGAACAGCGATGATATACCCCTGGGAACAGCAATGATATACCACTGGGAACAGCGATGATATACCACTGGGAACAGCGATGATATACCACTGGGAACAGCGATGATATACACTGGAAACAGCAATAATATACCACTGGGAACAGAGATGATATACCACTGGGAACAGTGATGATATACCACTGGGAACAGCAATAATACACACTGGAAACAGCAATAATATACCACTGGGAACAGTGATGATATACCACTGGAAACAGCGATGATATAGCATTGGGAACAGCGATGATATACCACTGGTAACATTGATGATATACCACTGGAAACAGCAATGATATGCCACTGGGAACAGCGATGATATACCACTAGGAACAGCAATGATATACCACTGGAAACAGCAATAATATACACTGCAAACAGCAATAATATACCACTGGGAACAGAGATGATATAACACTGGAACAGTGATGATATACCACTGGGAACAGCAATAATATACACTGAAAACAGCAATAATATACCACTGGGAACAGTGATGATATACCACTGGAAACAGCGATGATATACCATTGGGAACAGCGGTGATATACCACTGTGCTAGATGTATGGCTTAAATGTTTAATCTAAACTATATTTGAACTATTTTAGTAAAATTGAAAAATGCTCAGTAACAAACATAACATGCACATAAACTTTAAAAATAAAAAGTCAGAAGAAGAGCAGAGATATACTACTGGAGACAGTGAATATATGCTACATGAAATGGCAAAGATATACCACTGGAAACCGCAATGATATGACACTGGAAACAGTAGTGATATACCACTGGGAACAGTGATAACATACCACTGGAAACAGCAATGATATACCACTGGGAACAGCAATGATATGACACTGGAAACAGTAGTGATATACCACTGGGAACAGTGATAACATACCACTGGAAACAGCAATGATATACCACTGGGAACAGCAATGATATACCACTGGGAACAGCAATGATATACCACTGGGAACAGCAATGATATACCACTGGGAACAGCGATGATATACCACTGGGAACAGCGATGATATACCACTGGGAACAGCGATGATATACCACTGGGAACAGCAATAATATACACTGGAAACAGAGATGATATACCACTGGGAACAGCGATGATATACCACTGGGAACAGCGATGATATACCACTGGGAACAGCAATAATATACACTGGAAACAGCAATAATATACCACTGGGAACAGTGATGATATATCACTGGAAACAGCGATGATATACCATTGGGAACAGCGATGATATACCACTGGTAACATTGATGATATACCACTGGAAACAGCAATGATATGCCACTGGGAACAGCTATGATATACCACTAGGAACAGCAATGATATACACTGGAAAAAGCAATAATATACCACTGGGAACAGTGATGATATACCACTGGGAACAGCAATAATATACACTGGGAACAGCAATAATATACCACTGGGAACAGTGATGATAGAGCACTGGGAACAGCGATGATATACCACTGGGAACAGCGAAGATATACCACTGGAAACAGCAATAATATACCACTGTAAACAGCGATGATATACCACTGGGACACGAGATTATATATCACTGGAAATAGCAATGATATACCACTGCAAACAGTGAAGATATGCAACTGAAATAGAAAAGATGTTAAGGTAATATTTTTTGTCAGCTTTTTACAGTTATGCTGCATCACTTAGTGCTTCCTTATAAAACTGAGGTTTTGGTAATGATGCAGATTATATTTGTGCAAAAAAAACCATTTTTTTTTATTTCTTGTAATTTAAAAAGGAATAGAAATGTCAACATATTTTATTTCTGACTAGGGAATCAGGATTCATAAGCCATGCTTGTTCAGACTGCTTGTGGTGGTGCTTATTGTGTCAGTAAAGTCTTAATTTGTGTCATAGAAGAGACTGATGACTCTCTGAGCAGGTCCGAACTTATTCAAGTAGCATTATTGCTAATGGAAATATATTGCAAACATTTGTTTATTCAAAATTGAACTGCACACACCTGCACATTTTTAACCTTTCTATCTCTTTGATTCAATACCATCTCTACTGGCTGAGTGGGTAATTGAAAATCACACAACAGTCTTGTGATCTTCTGGTAAAGCTCAATTAACACTTTGGGCACAAATGAATAGAGGGCTAAAAAGACTTGTCAGGCAATCTAGAGTTAAAGGGGTAGTAAAGACTTTGGTATAGTAATATACAATGCTTAATTACATTTAGTAAACCAATTTAGCAATGATTTATTTGTTTCATTTCCTTTCATATAAGTCTGAACATGTTGGATTTTCCAATATTGAGAACTGAAAGAGCACATAGCAAGCTTAATCTTGTCACAAATCTGTCCCTGATTTGCAATTTGTTCCCTTATCTCTTCTGTTTAAGCAAAACAATAGAGATTTTGTTAAAACATTGACAGGGACCAGATTGACTCCTTGAATTAAAGAAAGGTTTGAAAAACAATTGCAGCAAACAATGTATTAATTTATTTTAATGTAATCAAGACTCTACTGATATGTTAATTTATTGGATGAAAAATTTAATTACAGGGTGTTCACTGTACCTTTAAATGAGAAATTTGTAGGAAATCACTGATAAAGCTTTTTCAAATGAATTAGACTATTCACTTTTAATATTATTACTATTATTTATTATAACTATTTTTTATTATTAATAATAATATACATAATGATTCTGATTTACTTTTATCTAGAAAGTGCATACTCTAAACCAAACCTTCTATCTTTTCCAATTTTTAATTTGATTTATGAAACTTCCACATAATGTGTTTTCATTAGCAGTAGTTTACCATGCAGTGTAAGAGACAGACTATCATTTATTGCTGATACAGATCTACAGAATTTGTAATACTGATGTATATTCCCAAATGGATTGTAAAAGAAAGCTATTCTGCAATAGTTGTCAATGCATAATGACTGACTGACACTGATAGCTCGGTTTCCCACGTTTCTGCTGTAGAGTAAAATAAACTAGACAGGTAATGACCCTTTCTGAGAATATTGTGATTGCTTTGTACAAACACTGCCATGCCTCATTTCTTGATACAGAATATTAAGATGCCTGTTTTCTATGCAATTTCCCAGAGATAAAATTGACCAAGAAGAATCCCAAACCAGAAAAATAATTACATTTTTCCAATTTTTGAGTTCAAAATTTGTTCAATATAAACCCTTTGAATACAAACTGTAACCTGAATGATAATGTTCCTTCATATCAGAGAAGAATAATGAATAATGTAGCCTTATTTTGTCAATTGGGTATATTGTTTTGTATTTCTTTTCTTTATCATTAAAGGGACACTGAACCCAATTTTTTTTCTTTTGTAATTCATAAAGAGCGTGCAATTTTAAGCAACTTTCTAATTTACTCCTATTATCATTTTTTCTTCGTTCTCTTGCACTTTTTTATTGGTGGATGAATTTATCCACCAATCAGCAAGGACAACCCAGGTTGCTCACCAAAAATGGGCCGGCATCTAAACTTACATTCTTGCATTTCAAATAAAGATACCAAGAGAATGAAGAAAATTTGATAATAGGAGTAAATTCGAAATTCGTTTAAAATTTCATGCTTAATCTGAATCACAAAATAAATTTTTTGGGTACAGTGTCCCTTTAATTTTTCTGCATTATAAAATGTCTACTGATTTTGGTTTCTTGAAAAATGGATGTTCATGACCCACAGCTTATAAATTAAAAGATAACAAAATTGATTACAGTGCCAGATTGCAAGCTATTTTTTGTATTCCTTCACACGCTAAGTAAAGTAAACTTTTCATATGGGCGGGTTAGCGCGCTTATTACAAGTTGAATGTAAAAAGTTATGGCATTAGCAAAACCCAATGTGCGATAACTTCAGGACTTTGGATATTGTGACCGTGTTAACTTCTCCCCCTAAACTTCAATGAATTGTATTGTTCAAAAAAACAAACCCAAACACTTATTGCTTGCTAACCGGACACTGCGTTAGACCTACAGAGCTAAACCCGAAGATAGGTATAAATATTTCACATTACAATGTTCTTCACATAGAAGATAATATTCTTTTATTTTTAAATATATATTTCTATCTATATCTGATATTATTATTTACCTGTATATCCAAATGACTATATATGTGTGTGTGTATATATATATATATATATATATATATAAATCATTATACTTAAAAATACAAAAAAACATTTTCTTCCATGTGAAGAACCTTAAAAAAAATTTACATTAAAAACTGTAAAACAATAAAACATAATAAAAAATATTAAAATTGAATAAATATATATTTTTATGTTTAAAAGTCTTTTTCTGGCTCCAAAGTGTGTTTGTGTGTATATATATATATATACACACACACATAAATATACATGTATGGACACACACATGAGTGTATGGATTTGTAATATCAAAGTTGTGCACTAATAGTAGTGTGGTCCAGCCATATTGGTTATAGCGAGCGCTATTATTATTGCTCCACTTGTAATCTAACCCATATTTTTTTTACCTTCTAATTATACAATTGTCCCCTCTACTTGTAATATGTGAAAGGCAGTGTAGTGCTTTTGTTTCATTGCAGAGTCAACCAGTTTCTTTAACAATTTTTAATATTTATTTTTTAAAGGTTATGTTTTAATAAAGCCGATATATTCTATATTACTTTTTTGTGTGCTCTCTACAATTGCCATTTCTTTAGTGGCTCAGTATGTAAATCAAAACAGAATTTAAAGGGATATGAAACCCACATTTTTTGTATGATTCAGACAGATATAAAAATAATATATATATTTTTTTAAATGTACTTCTATTATCAAATTTGCTTCATTCTCATGTAATTCTTAGTTGAAGCGATATCTAGGTAGGTAGCGTGCACATGTCAGGAGCACTACATGACAGGAAATAGTGCTGCCATCTAGTGCTCTTGCTAATGTATAACATTAGTACTACATGACAGGAAATAGTGCTGCCATCTAGTGCTCTAGCTAATGTATAACATTAGTACTACATGACAGGAAATAGTGCTGCCATCTAGTGCTCTAGCTAATGTATAACATTAGTACTATATGACAGGAAATAGTGCTGCCATCTAGTGCTCTAGCTAATGTATAACATTAGTACTATATGACAGGAAATAGTGCTGCCATCTAGTGCTCTTTCTAATGTATAACATTAGTACTACATGACAGGAAATAGTGCTGCCATCTAGTGCTCTAGCTAATGTATAACATTAGTACTATATGATAGGAAATAGTGCTGACATCTAGTGCTCTTGCTAATGAATAACATTAGTACTACATGACAGGAAATAGTGCTGCCATCTAGTGCTCTAGCTAATGTATAACATTAGTACTACATGACAGGAAATAGTGCTGCCATCTAGTGCTCTTGCTTATGTATAACATTAGTACTACATGACAGGAAATAGTGCTGCCATCTAGTGCTCTTGCTAATGTATAACATTAGTACTACATGACAGGAAATAGTGATGCCATCTAGTGCTCTTGCTAATGTATAACATTAGTACTACATGACAGGAAATAGTGCTGCCATCTAGTGCTCTTGCTAATGTATAACATTAGTACTACATGACAGGAAATAGTGCTGTCCTCTAGTGCTCTTGGTAATGTATAACATTAGTACTACATGACAGGAACTAGTGCTGCCCTCTAGTGCTCTTGCTAATGTATAACATTAGTACTACATGACAGGAAATAGTGCTACCATCTAGTCAGGGACGTGCACTCATAGGAGGCAGGGGAGGCAGTGCCTACCCTGCCATATGTGGCCAAAGCTTAATTAAATTTTAATTAAAACAAAAAAAAGTCCCCAAAAAATATTTTCCCCCCCATGTAATTGTCAGGTTAGGAAATGTCCAGAAGAAGACCTAAATGCTAGGGCGAACTTAAACAACACCCTTGCACTCTGAGTTTAATCCAGGACGTGACCCCACGACAACCTCCAAAAAACAAAGTACTCACAATATGGAGCAGGGTTAGCCTGTGCCAAAGTAATTCATGATATCAGCCAGATAGACTTCTGAATAAGGAACTGGTTTCAGGAAATGTCTTCCACAGAATCAGGAGAGCAGGGATAGTCCACTTATACTCAGACAGAAGAAGGGTAAAACAGGAAACAGTTAATAATGCAGGAGTAGGTCATTTGTTATCAGGCAGTCTGAAGGTTAACACTGAGTAGACAGTCTTTGCAGAGTATGCAACAGGTAATCAGGCAGTTTGAGAGTTAACACTGTGTAGACAGTCTTTGCAGAGTATGCAACAGGTAATCAGGCAGTTTGAGAGTTAACACTGTGTAGACAGTCTTTGCAGAATATGCAACAGGTAATCAGGCAGTTTGAGGGTAAACACTGTGTAGTCAGAACTTGCAGAATTAACAACATGTAATCAGGTAGTTTGAAGGTTAACACTGTGTTGTCAGAACTTGCAGTGATAGCAACAGGTAAGCTGGTAGTTTGAAGGTTAACACAGATTAATCAGTACTTGTTGAGATTGGCAACAGGATATCAAGCAGTTTGAAGGTTTACACTGAATAATTGTATTTGCAGAGTTTGGAAACAGGTAAACATGCAGATTGAAGGTTTCACAGAAATAACAGTATTTGAATAGTTTTGCACTACACAGAGTAGTCTGAATATGCAGGGTTTGCAGCAGGTAAACAGGAAGTATGAAAGTTTCACAAAACAAACAGTACTTGCATTGTTTGGAGACAGGTAATCAGGAGGTTGAAGGTTAATCCAGCATAGTAAGTCCTTGAAGAGATTGGCAACAGAAAAGCAGCAGTTAGAGAGATTCCTCAGCGAAATCCTATCAGAAGCCACAAAGTTAACAAACAAACAGGCACTGGAGAAACAGGAAGCCCAGAATAAAAAGCCTGGTAGTGACATCATCAGGAAGGGGTGGCTCAGACACATGTCAATCAAGCACACAGAGAGGACTGCAGAGCTTCCCAGCAGCTGAGCGTGACAGTAATGCTATGGAGAGGCAGGTACAGGAACGCTTCTCTCCATTGCAGTACATGGGTCAAAGGAAAAGCTGTGCTGCAGCGCCACCTGTGTTCTGTCAATATATTAGCAGCAAACATTGGGACCAATAGGAAGCACCCCTCTTGATGCCTCCTAGCAATTGAAGGATATATAGATTAATCAGAAGGAGGATGCAGTGAGCAGGGTCATGTGACACAACTGGAAGCTGAGGTAACCTAAGAACAGATGACACCAAGCAGAAGAGTAAAGTAGTATTCTACATCTCTTGTAATTCACAAATTGTGTTCAGATACAGCTCATTAACAGGGGTGGACAGTAAGTGAGCATAACCCAAGCAGAAGAGTAAAGTAGTATTCTACATCTCTTGTGATTCACAAATTGTGTTCATATACAGCTCATTAACAGGGGGACAGTAAGTGAGCATAACCCAAGCAGAAGAGTAAAGTAGTATTCTACATCTCTTGTGATTCACAAATTGTGTTCAGATACAGCTCATTAACAGGGGGACAGTAAGTGAGCATAACCCAATACTGACAGGAAGTCAAAGGGTCAATTCAAATTTAAATCCATAATTTAAAACCCAGAGTTTGAACTTAAGTGTGCAGTGTCCACATTATTTAAATTAAAGTTTTTGACATTGAATATTGCTAAGTCTCCCTTTTTCATGGTTATTTGATTTAATTTGGTACAAACTCCATATATGTTATGTCTGTTCAGTCAGAGGATGCAGTATCTATTTTTATTTTTCTCTGTGTCTCCATTTATTTAAATACTGCTGTTAACTTGAAATTCACAAATCAATTGAAAGCTGTTGCATTGTGTTTTTAATATGTGCTGCTTTTATACAAGTTTATATTAATAAAAAGGAGATAATGAGTCATTTAAAAAATATATGTAATTATTGCAGTTAAATGATTTTAGAAATAATGCCACTGTAAAGTAACTGGTTAAACACATAGTCAAAGGGAGACATTTAAAATTAAACTTTCATGATTGAGGTAGAGCATGCTATTTTAATAGACTTTTCTAGTTATTTATATTTTGAGAATTAGCATCAACTGTTACTGGCCCCATGTCAGCAAATCAAATTAGTTTTTGAAAGGAACATGAAAATCATAATTACATTTCCATCATTCAGATAGAAATTGCACAAAAATAAATAAATAAATAAACTTTCTATTTTACTTTTATTATTATGTACTTCATTTGTTTGGTATCCTTTGGTGTCCTTTGTTGAAGAGCATACCTAAGTGGGATGTGCACGTGCGTTTCTTGAACACCATATTGCAGCAGCTGTGTTGGCAGTATTTATAACTTGTCCTTTGTGTAAAACTTGTATGGTAAATTATTTCTATTTTTACAATATAGTAGTGAGTAGAGAAGAGATTGTGTAGCATTCTAATTGCTTAGTAACTGACACTGTGCCACAGAATTGTGTGAGTGTGTATGTGAGCAGAGTGTGTGTGGGTGTCAGTGAGCAGAGTATGTGTGCTTTATTCTCCAGGTGATCAATACATTTCCGATGAGCTGGTGCTTTAGTGCAGTGTTTTTCAACAATGGTCCTCAAGTACCCCCAACAGGCCAGGTTTTCATTATAGCTGAATCAGTGCACAGGTGAAGTAATCAGCTGATCAGTAACTCAGTGGTTACTAACTTGCTCTCACCCATCACCTGATTATGTCACCTGTGCACTGGTTCAGCTATCATTTAAACCTGCCCTGTTGGGGGTACTTGCGGCCCTCTGTACATGTGTTTCTCCGGCGTATCATATCTAGTGCCTCACCAGCCTCTGACCTCACTGCATGTCACTGCATCTAGTGCTCTTGCTAATGTATAACATTAGTACTACATGACAGGAAATAGTGCTGCCATCTAGTGCTCTTGCTAATGTATAACATTAGTACTACATGACAGGAAATAGTGCTGCCATCTAGTGCTCTTGCTAATGTATAACATTAGTACTACATTGCAGGAAATAGTGCTGCCATCTAGTGCTCTTGCTAATGTATAACATTATTACTACATGACAGGAAATAGTGCTGCCATCTAGTGCTCTTGCTAATGTATAAAATTAGTACTACATGACAGGAAATAGTGCTGCCCTCTAGTGCTCTTGGTAATGTATAACATTAGTACTACATGACAGGAACTAATGCTGCCCTCTAGTGTTCTTGCTAATGTATAACATTAGTACTACATGACAGGAAATAGTGCTACCATCTAGTCAGGGACGTGCACTCATAGGAGGCAGGGGAGGCAGTGCCTACCTTGCCATATGTGGCCAAAGCTTAATTAAATTTTAATTAAAACAAAAAAAAGTCCCCAAAAAATATTTCCCCCCCCATGTAATTGTCAGGTTAGGAAATGTCCAGAAGAAGACCTAAATGCTAGGGTGAACTTAAACAACACCCTTGCACTCTGAGTTTAATCCAGGACGTGACCCCATGACAACCTCCAAAAAACAAAGTACTCACAATATGGAGCAGGGTTAGCCTGTGCCAAAGTAATTCATGATATCAGCCAGATAGACTTCTGAATAAGGAACTGGTTTCAGGAAATGTCTTCCACAGAATCAGGAGAGCAGGGATAGTCCACTTATACTCAGACAGAAGAAGGGTAAAACAGGAAACAGTTAATAATGCAGGAGTAGGTCATTTGTTATCAGGCAGTCTGAAGGTTAACACTGTGTAGACAGTCTTTGCAGAGTATGCAACAGGTAATCAGGCAGTTTGAGGGTTAACACTGAGTAGACAGTCTTTGCAGAGTATGCAACAGGTAATCAGGCAGTTTGAGGGTAAACACTGTGTAGTCAGAACTTGCAGAATTAACAACCTGTAATCAGGTAGTTTGAAGGTTAACACTGTGTTGTCAGAACTTGCAGTGATAGCAACAGGTAAGCTGGTAGTTTGAAGGTTAACACAGATTAATCAGTACTTGTTGAGATTGGCAACAGGATATCAAGCAGTTTGAAGGTTTACACTGAATAATTGTATTTGCAGAGTTTGGAAACAGGTAAACATGCAGATTGAAGGTTTCACAGAAAGCTAGTGACGTATGGGATAATGACTACCCAAGATGTGGATCTTTCCACGCAAGAGTCACTAGAGAGGGAGGGATAAAATAAAGACAGCCAATTCCGCTGAAAATAATCCACACCCAAAAATAAAGTTTAATGAAAACATAAGCAGAAGATTCAAACTGAAACCGCTGCCTGAAGTACTTTTCTACCAAAAACTGCTTCAGAAGAAGAAAACACATCAAAATGGTAGAATTTAGTAAAAGTATGCAAAGAGGACCAAGTTGCTGCTTTGCAAATCTGATCAACCGAAGCTTCATTCCTAAACGCCCAGGAAGTAGAAACTGACCTAGTAGAATGAGCTGTAATCCTTTGAGGCGGAGTTTTACCCGACTCGACATAGGCATGATGAATTAAAGATTTCAACCAAGATGCCAAAGAAATGGCAGAAGCTTTCTGGCCTTTTCTAGAACCGGAAAAGATAACAAATAGACTAGAAGTCTTTCGGAAAGACTTAGTAGCTTCAACATAATATTTCAAAGCTCTAACAACATCCAAAGAATGCAACGATTTCTCCTTAGAATTCTTAGGATTAGGACATAATGAAGGAACCACAATTTCTCTACTAATGTTGTTGGAATTCACAACCTTAGGTAAAAATTGAAAAGAAGTTCGCAACACCGCCTTATCCTGATGAAAAATCAGAAAAGGAGACTCACAAGAAAGAGCAGATAATTCAGAGACTCTTCTGGCAGAAGAGATGGCCAAAAGGAACAAAATTTTCCAAGAAAGTAATTTAATGTCCAATGAATGCATGGGTTCAAAAGGAGGAACTTGAAGAGCCCCCAGATCCAAATTCAAACTCCAAGGAGGAGAAATTGACTTAATGACAGGTTTTATACGAACCAAAGCTTGTACAAAACAATGAATATCAGGAAGATTAGCAATCTTCCTGTGAAAAAGAACAGAAAGAGCAGAGATTTGTCCTTTCAAGGAACTTGCGGACAAACCTTTATCTAAACCATCCTGAAGAAACTGTAAAATTCTCGGTATTCTAAAAGAATGCCAAGAAAAATGATGAGAAAGACACCAAGAAATATGTCTTCCAGACTCTATAATATATCTCTCTAGATACAGATTTACGAGCCTGTAACATAGTATTAATCACAGAGTCAGAGAAACCTCTTTGACCAAGAATCAAGTGTTCAATCTCCATACCTTTAAATGTAAGGATTTGAGATCCTGATGGAAAAAAGGACCTTGCGACAGAAGGTCTGGTCTTAACGGAAGAGTCCACGGTTGGCAAGAGGCCATCCGGACAAGATCCGCATACCAAAACCTGTGAGGCCATGCCGGAGCTACCAGCAGAACAAACGAGCATTCCTTCAGAATCTTGGAGATTACTCTTGGAAGAAGAACTAGAGGCGGAAAGATATAGGCAGGATGATACTTCCAAGGAAGTGATAATGCATCCACTGCCTCCGCCTGAGGATCCCGAGATCTGGACAGATACCTGGGAAGTTTCTTGTTTAGATGAGACACCATCAGATCTATTTCTGGAAGTTCCCACATTTGAACAATCTGAAGAAATACCTCTGGGTGAAGAGACCATTCGCCCGGATGCAACGTTTGGCGACTGAGATAATCCGCTTCCCAATTGTCTATACCTGGGATATGAACCGCAGAGATTAGACAGGAGCTGGATTCCGCCCAAACCAGAATTCGAGATACTTCTTTCATAGCCAGAGGACTGTGAGTCCCTCCTTGATGATTGATGTATGCCACAGTTGTGACATTGTCTGTCTGAAAACAAATGAACGATTCTCTCTTCAGAAGAGGCCATTTCCATGCATAAGGCTACCGAAGGGAATGATTGTGACTGAAGGTTTCGACAAGCTGAAATCAATTTTAGACGTCTCTTGTCTGTCAAAGACAGAGTCATGGACACTGAATCTATCTGGAAACCCAGAAAGGTTACCCTTGTCTGAGGAATCAACAAACTTTTTAGTGAATTGATCCTCCAACCATGATCTTGAAGAAACAACACAAGTCGATTCGTATGAGATTCTGCTAAATGTAAAGACTGAGCAAGTACCAAGATATCGTCCAAATAAGGAAATACCACAATACCCTGTTCTCTGATTACAGACAGAAGGGCACCAAGAACCTTTGTAAAAATTCTTGGAGCTGTGGCTAGGCCAAACGGCAGAGCCACAAACTGGAAATGCTTGTCCAGGAAAGAGAATCTCAGGAACTGATAGTGATCTGGATGAATCGGAATATGCAGATATGCATCCTGTAAATCTATTGTGGACATATAATGCCCTTGCTGAACAAAAGGCAAGATAGTCCTTACAGTTACCATTTTGAATGTTGGTATCCTTACATAACGATTCAATATTTTCAGATCCAGAACTGGTCTGAAGGAATTCTCCTTCTTTGGTACAATGAAGAGATTTGAATAAAACCCCAGCCCCTGTTCCAGAACTGGAACTGGCATAATTACTCCAGCCAACTCTAGATCTGAAACACATTTCAGAAATGCTTGAGCTTTCACTGGATTTACTGGGACACGGGAAAGAAAAAATCTCTTTGCAGGAGGTCTTATCTTGAAACCAATTCTGTACCCTTCTGAAACGATGTTCTGAATCCAAAGATTGTGAACAGAATTGATCCAAATTTCTTTGAAAAAACATAACCTGCCCCCTACCAGCTGAGCTGGAATGAGGGCCGCACCTTCATGTGGACTTAGAAGCTGGCTTTGCTTTTCTAGAAGGCTTGGATTTATTCCAGACTGGAGATGGTTTCCAAACTGAAACTGCTCCTGAGGATGAAGGATCAGGCTTTTGTTCTTTGTTGAAACGAAAGGAACGAAAACGATTATTAGCCCTGTTTTTACCCTTAGATTTGTTATCCTGTGGTAAAAAAGTTCCTTTCCCACCAGTAACAGTTGAGATAATAGAATCCAACTGAGAACCAAATAATTTGTTACCCTGGAAAGAAAGGGAAAGTAGAGTTGATTTAGAAGACATATCAGCATTCCAAGTTTTAAGCCATAAAGCTCTTCTAGCTAAAATAGCTAGAGACATAAACCTGACATCAACTCTGATAATATCAAAAATGGCATCACAGATAAAATTATTAGCATGCTGAAGAAGAATAATAATATTATGAGAATCATGATCTGTTACTTGTTGCGCTAAAGTTTCCAACCAAAAAGTTGAAGCTGCAGCAACATCAGCCAATGATATAGCAGGTCTAAGAAGATTACCTGAACACAGATAAGCTTTTCTTAGAAAGGATTCAATTTTCCTATCTAAAGGATCCTTAAACGAAGTACCATCTGACGTAGGAATAGTAGTAAGTTTAGCAAGGGTAGAAATAGCCCCATCAACTTTAGGGATTTGTCCCAAAATTCTAATCTGTCAGACGGCACAGGATATAATTGCTTAAAACGTTTAGAAGGAGTAAATGAATTACCCAAATTATTCCACTCTCTGGAAATTACTTCAGAAATAGCACCAGGAACAGGAAAAACTTCTGGAATAACCACAGGAGATTTAAAGACCTTATCTAAACGTTTAGATTTAGTATCAAGAGGACCAGAATCCTCAATTTCTAAAGCAATTAGTACTTCTTTAAGTAAAGAAATAATAAATTCCATTTTAAATAAATATGAAGATTTATCAGCATCAACCTCTGAGACAGAATCCTCTGAACCAGAAGAGTCATTAGAATCAGAATGATGATGTTCATTTAAAAATTCATCTGTATAAAGAGAAGTTTTAAGATTTTTTATGTTTACTAGAAGGAGGAATAACAGACATAGCCTTCTTGATGGATTCAGAAACAAAATCTCTTATGTTATCAGGAACACTCTGAACATTAGATGTTGATGGAACTGCAACAGGTAATGGCACTTTACTAAAGGAAATATTATCTGCATTAACAAGTTTGTCATGACAATTAATACAAACAACAGCTGGAGGAACAGCTACCAAAAGTTTACAGCAGATACACTTAGCTTTGGTAGTTCCAGCACCAGACAGCGATTTTCCTGAAGTATCTTCTGACTCAGATGCAACGTGAGACATCTTGCAATATGTAAGAGAAAAAACAACATATAAAGCAAAATTGATCAAATTCCTTAAATGACAGTTTCAGGAATGGGAAAAAATGCCAAGGAACAAGCTTCTAGCAACCAGAAGCAATGAAAAATGAGACTTAAATAATGTGGAGACAAAAGCGACGCCCATATTTTTTTTTTTTAGCGCCAAATAAGACGCCCACATTATTTGGCGCCTAAATGCTTTTGGCGCCAAAAATGACGCCACATCCGGAACGCCGACATTTTTGGCGCAAAAGAACAACAAAAAATGACGCAACTTCCGGCGACACGTATGACGCCGGAAACAGAAAAGATTTTTTGCGCCAAAAAAGTCTGCGCCAAGAATGACGCAATAAAATGAAGCATTTTCAGCCCCCGCGAGCCTAACAGCCCACAGGGAAAAAAGTCAAATTTTTTAAGGTAAGAAAAAATGATTAAATCAAATGCATTATCCCAAATATGAAACTGACTGTCTGAAAATAAGGAATGTTGAACATCCTGAGTCAAGGCAAATAAATGTTTGAATACATATATTTAGAACTTTATTAAAAAAGTGCCCAACCATAGCTTAGAGTTTCACAGAAAATAAGACTTACTTACCCCAGGACACTCATCTACATGTTTGTAGAAAGCCAAACCAGTACTGAAACGAAAATCAGCAGAGGTAATGGTATATATATAAGAGTATATCGTCGATCTGAAAAGGGAGGTAAGAGATGAATCTCTACGACCGATAACAGAGAACCTATGAAATAGACCCCGTAGAAGGAGATCATTGAATTCAAACAGGCAATACTCTCCTCACATCCCTCTGACATTCACTGCACGCTGAGAGGAAAACCGGGCTCCAACCTGCTGCGGAGCGCATATCAACGTAGAATCTAGCACAAACTTACTTCACCACCTCCATAGGAGGCAAAGTTTGTAAAACTGATTTGTGGGTGTGGTGAGGGGTGTATTTATAGGCATTTTGAGGTTTGGGAAACTTTGCCCCTCCTGGTAGGAATGTATATCCCATACGTCACTAGCTCATGGACTCTTGCTAATTACATGAAAGAAATATAGATTAATCAGAAGGAGGATGCAGTGAGCAGGGTCATGTGACACAACTGGAAGCTGAGGTAACCTAAGAACAGATGACACCAAGCAGAAGACTAAAGTAGTATTCTACATCTCTTGTGATTCATAAATTGTGTTCAGATACAGCTCATTAACAGGGGTGGACAGTAAGTGAGCATAACCCAAGCAGAAGAGTAAAGTAGTATTCTACATCTCTTGTGATTCACAAATTGTGTTCATATACAGCTCATTAACAGGGGGACAGTAAGTGAGCATAACCCAAGCAGAAGAGTAAAGTAGTATTCTACATCTCTTGTGATTCACAAATTGTGTTCAGATACAGCTCATTAACAGGGGGACAGTAAGTGAGCATAACCCAATACAGACAGGAAGTCAAAGGGTCAATTCAAATTTAAATCCATAATTTAAAACACAGAGTTTGAACTTAAGTGTGCAGTGTCCACATTATTTAAATTAAAGTTTTTGATATTGAATATTGCTAAGTCTCCCTTTTTTGATGGTTATTTGATTTAATTAGGTACAAACTCCATATATGTTATGTCTGTTCAGTCAGAGAATGCAGTATCTATTTTTATTTTTCTCTGTGTCTCCATTTATTTAAATACTGCTGTTAACTTGAAATTCACAAATCAATTGAAAGCTGTTGCATTGTGTTTTTAATATGTGCTGCTTTTATACAAGTTTATATTAATAAAATGGAGATAATGAGTCATTTAAAAAATATATGTAATTATTGCAGTTAAATGATTTTAGAAATAATGCCACTGTAAAGTAACTGGTTAAACACATAGTCAAAGGGAGACATTTAAAATTAAACTTTCATGATTGAGGTAGAGCATGCTATTTTAATAGACTTTTCTAGTTATTTATATTTTGAGAATTAGCATCAACTGTTACTGGCCCCATGTCAGCAAATCAAATTAGTTTTTGAAAGGAACATGAAAATCATAATTACATTTCCATCATTCAGATAGAAATTGCACAAAAATAAATAAATAAATAAACTTTCTATTTTACTTTTATTATTATGTACTTCATTTGTTTGGTATCCTTTGGTGTCCTTTGTTGAAGAGCATACCTAAGTGGGATGTGCACGTGCGTTTCTTGAACACCATATTGCAGCAGCTGTGTTGGCAGTATTTATAACTTGTCCTTTGTGTAAAACTTGTATGGTAAATTATTTCTATTTTTACAATATAGTAGTGAGTAGAGAAGAGATTGTGTAGCATTCTAATTGCTTAGTAACTGACACTGTGCCGCAGAATTGTGTGAGTGTGTATGTGAGCAGAGTGTGTGTGGGTGTCAGTGAGCAGAGTATGTGTGCTTTATTCTCCAGGTGATCAATACATTTCCGATGAGCTGGTGCTTTAGTGCAGTGTTTTTCAACAATGGTCCTCAAGTACCCCCAACAGGCCAGGTTTTCATTATAGCTGAATCAGTGCACAGGTGAAGTAATCAGCTGATCAGTAACTCAGTGGTTACTAACTTGCTCTCACCCATCACCTGATTATGTCACCTGTGCACTGGTTCAGCTATCATTTAAACCTGCCCTGTTGGGGGTACTTGTGGCCCTCTGTACATGTGTTTCTCCGGCGCATCATATCTAGTGCCTCACCAGCCTCTGACCTCACTGCATGTCACTGCATCTAGTGCTCTTGCTAATGTATAACATTAGTACTACATGACAGGAAATAGTGCTGCCATCTAGTGCTCTTGCTAATGTATAACATTAGTACTACATTACAGGAAATAGTGCTGCAATCTAGTGCTCTTGCTAATGTATAACAGAACTATATGACAGGAAATAGTGCTGCAATCTAGTGCTCTTGCTAATGTATAACTTTAGAACTATATGACAGGAAATAGTGCTGCCATCTAGTGCTCTTGCTAATGTATAACATTAGTACTACATGACAGGAAATAGTGTTGCCATCTAGTGCTCTTGCTAATGTATAACATTAGTACTACATGACAGGAAATAGTGCTGCCATCTAGTGCTCTTGCTAATGTATAACATTAGTACTACATGACAGGAAATAGTGCTGCAATCTAGTGCTCTTGCTAATGTATAACATTAGAACTATATGACAGGAAATAGTGCTGCCATCTAGTGCTCTTGCTAATGTATAACATTAGTACTACATGACAGGAAATAGTGCTGACATCTAGTGCTCTTGCTAATGTATAACAATATAGCAAAACTGCTGCAATATAGCACTGCAGACACGTGCACACACCTGAACTTACCTTCATGCCTTTCAACAAAGGATAACAAGAAAACAAATGAAATGTAATAATAGAAGTAAATTGGAAAGTTGTTTAAAATTGAAAGATTTATCTGAATCAGAAATACAAAATGGGGCTTTATGTCCCTTTAACATTCTGATACTGATAGAGGGAGACTTGTTTAAAATTTCCTGAAAAGCTTGTTAGTTTCTGATCTTAGAATAACTCTGAATATCTCCACATCTCTGACATTTAATAATAATAATGTTTTTTCTATGTATTTATGAAAAACTGCTATTTATTACAGTAATCTTATGGATGTAAGGAGCCAGCTTAATTTCTTTTCAGTTATTCTAACATTCTATTACTTTCCATATAATAAATACTAATGGATATTGTCCTCTTATAATCTGCAACCACTCCCTGGATTTGTATACCAGTATGTATTTGTTATGCACACTTTTTTTGAATAATAATGAATAGTTAAATGCCTTAGAGTTTTCAGGGAAAGAAAAAAACTGATATTTTTTTAATAAATGAAAGAGAACGTATATGTCCATCAACCATAGATGCACAATTCCCTCACCACCCTTGGGATGAAAAAACAACAACATTTAGACTTTAAATATGCTACACATTATATTAACAGACATTTATTCTGAATTTCAACCTGTAAAAATCATTATTTTAATGTACTCAAGGAGATTAGATTAACCTTAAGGTGAAAAAATTCTTAGCTTTTATTTATTTGTTCTTATTTATATCAGAGGTTTTCTCATGGCAAGAGATTCACAATTTTCTCATCCTTAGGGAAGTTTCAAATTAAAGGGAATGTTGCTATGCACTGCAATATATTTCAAACATTGTAGTATATAGGTACTATAGAACAGATTCTCATTAAAATAGCCTTTTAATATCCCATGGGGCTGTTTTACTTACTTCCCTAGTTGCAGCCTACACAAAGCTTTTTTTTTTTAATCTCTGTTCAGCAGCAGGCTGGGACAGCCAATCAAATGTCATTCCATCCACCCTATTGAAACTAAGCTCTCCCCTGGTCTTTAGCTGTCTTGCTTGAGTCTGAAGGATTGGAAAGCATTCCTATGCAACCCATCTTATTAAGAAAGCTACCAAGGGGGTGGCGAAATGACTGTTAAGTAAATATTACATATGATGAGACTCACAGAGAGGTGTCATGATTTTCTATAGTAGAAACATCAACAACATCTATCTATCTATCTATCTATCTATCTATCTATCTATCTATCTATCTATCTATCTATTGCATTATGAATATTAGGGGGTAAAAGCATTCATAGGCCTAGATTTGGAGTTTGGCGGTAGAAGGGCTGTTAACGCTCCGCGGGTTTTTTTCTGGCCGCACCATAAATTTAACTCTGGTATCGAGAGTTCAAACAAATGCTGCGTTAGGCTCCAAAAAAGGAGCGTAGAGCATTTTTTACCGCAAATGCAACTCTCGATACCAGAGTTGCTTACGGACGCGGCCAGCCTCAAAAACGTGCTCGTGCACGATTCTCCCATAGGAAACAATGGGACTGTTTGAGCTGAAAAAAAACCTAACACCTGCAAAAAAGCAGCGTTCAGCTCCTAACGCAGCCCCATTGTTTCCTATGGGGAAACACTTCCTACGTCTGCACCTAACACTCTAACATGTACCCCGAGTATAAACACCCCTAACCTTACACTTATTAACCCCTATTCTGCCGCCCCCGCTATCGCTGACCCCTGCATATTTTTTTTAACCCCTAATCTGCCGCTCCGTAAACCGCCGCAACCTACGTTATCCCTATGTACCCCTAATCTGCTGCCCTAACATCGCCGACCCCTATATTATATTTATTAACCCCTAATCTGCCCCCCTCAACGTCGCCGACACCTGCCTACACTTATTAACCCCTAATCTGCCGAGCGGACCTGAGCGCTACTATAATAAAGTTATTAACCCCTAATCCGCCTCACTAACCCTATCATAAATAGTATTAACCCCTAATCTGCCCTCCCTAACATCGCCGACACCTACCTTAAATTATTAACCCCTAATCTGCCGAGCGGACCTCACCGCTATTCTAATAAATGTATTAACCCCTAAAGCTAAGTCTAACCCTAACACTAACACCCCCCTAACTTAAATATAATTTACATCTAACGAAATAAATTAACTCTTATTAAATAACTTATTCCTATTTAAAGCTAAATACTTACCTGTAAAATAAATCCTAATATAGCTACAATATAAATTATAATTATATTATAGCTATTTTAGGATTAATATTTATTTTACAGGCAACTTTGTAATTATTTTAACCTGGTACAATAGCTATTAAATAGTTACCTAGTTAAAATAATAACAAATTTACCTGTAAAATAAATCCTAACCTAAGATATAATTAAACCTAACACTACCCTATCAATAAATTAATTAAATAAACTACCTATAATTACCTAAAATTAACCTAACACTACACTATCAATAAATTAATTAAACACAATTCCTACAAATAAATAAAATTAAATAAACTAGCTAAAGTACAAAAAATAAAAAAGAACTAAGTTACAAAAAATAAAAAAATATTTACAAACATAAGAAAAATATTACAACAATTTTAAACTAATTACACCTACTCTAAGCCCCCTAATAAAATAACAAAGCCCCCCAAAATAAAAAATTCCCTACCCTATTCTAAATTAAAAAAGTTACAAGCTCTTTTACCTTACCAGCCCTGAACAGGGCCCTTTGCGGGGCATGCCCCAAGAATTTCAGCTCTTTTGCCTGTAAAAAAAAACATACCATACCCCCCCCCAACATTACAACCCACCACCCACATACCCCTAATCTAACCCAAACCCCCCTTAAAGAAACCTAACACTAAGCCCCTGAAGATCTTCCTACCTTGTCTTCACCATCCAGGTATCACCGATCCGTCCTGGCTCCAACATCTTCATCCAACCCAAGCGGGGGTTGGCGATCCATCATCCGGTGGCTGAAGAGGTCCAGAAGAGTCTCCAAAGTCTTCCTCCTATCCGGCAAGAAGAGGACATCTGGACCGGCAAACATCTTCTCCAAGCGGCATCTTCGATCTTCTTCCATCCGGTGCGGAGCTGGTCCATCTTGAAGCAGGCGACGCGGATCCATCCTCTTCTTCCGTTGTCTCCCGACGAATGACGGTTCCTTTAAGGGACGTCATCCAAGATGGCGTCCCTCGAATTCCGATTGGCTGATAGGATTCTTTCAGCCAATCGGAATTAAGGTAGGAATTTTCTGATTGGCTGATGGAATCAGCCAATCAGAATCAAGTTCAATCCGATTGGCTGATCCAATCAGCCAATCAGATTGAGCTCGCATTCTATTGGCTGATCGGAACAGCCAATAGAATGCGAGCTCAATCTGATTGGCTGATTGGATCAGCCAATCGGATTGAACTTGATTCTGATTGGCTGATTCCATCAGCCAATCAGAAAATTCCTACCTTAATTCCGATTGGCTGATAGAATCCTATCAGCCAATCGGAATTCGAGGGACGCCATCTTGGATGACGTCCCTTAAAGGAACCGTCATTCGTCGGGAGACAACGGAAGAAGAGGATGGATCCGCGTCGCCTGCTTCAAGATGGACCAGCTCCGCACCGGATGGAAGAAGATCGAAGATGCCGCTTGGAGAAGATGTTTGCCGGTCCAGATGTCCTCTTCTTGCCGGATAGGAGGAAGACTTTGGAGACTCTTCTGGACCTCTTCAGCCACCGGATGATGGATCGCCAACCCCCGCTTGGGTTGGATGAAGATGTTGGAGCCAGGACGGATCGGTGATACCTGGATGGTGAAGACAAGGTAGGAAGATCTTCAGGGGCTTAGTGTTAGGTTTCTTTAAGGGGGGTTTGGGTTAGATTAGGGGTATGTGGGTGGTGGGTTGTAATGTTGGGGGGGGGTATGGTATGTTTTTTTTTACAGGCAAAAGAGCTGAAATTCTTGGGGCATGCCCCGCAAAGGGCCCTGTTCAGGGCTGGTAAGGTAAAAGAGCTTGTAACTTTTTTAATTTAGAATAGGGTAGGGAATTTTTTATTTTGGGGGGCTTTGTTATTTTATTAGGGGGCTTAGAGTAGGTGTAATTAGTTTAAAATTGTTGTAATATTTTTCTTATGTTTGTAAATATTTTTTTATTTTTTGTAACTTAGTTCTTTTTTATTTTTTGTACTTTAGCTAGTTTATTTAATTTTATTTATTTGTAGGAATTGTGTTTAATTAATTTATTGATAGTGTAGTGTTAGGTTAATTTTAGGTAATTGTAGGTAGTTTATTTAATTAATTTATTGATAGGGTAGTGTTAGGTTTAATTATATCTTAGGTTAGGATTTATTTTACAGGTAAATTTGTTATTATTTTAACTAGGTAACTATTAAATAGTTCTTAACTATTTAATAGCTATTGTACCAGGTTAAAATAATTACAAAGTTGCCTGTAAAATAAATATTAATCCTAAAATAGCTATAATATAATTATAATTTATATTGTAGCTATATTAGGATTTATTTTACAGGTAAGTATTTAGCTTTAAATAGGAATAAGTTATTTAATAAGAGTTAATTTATTTCGTTAGATGTAAATTATATTTAAGTTAGGGGGGTGTTAGTGTTAGGGTTAGACTTAGCTTTAGGGGTTAATACATTTATTATAGTAGCGATGAGCTCCGCTCGGCAGATTAGGGGTTAATAATTGAAGGTAGGTGTTCGGCGATGTTAGGGAGGGCAGATTAGGGGTTAATACTATTTATGATAGGGTTAGTGAGGCGGGTTAGGGGTTAATAACTTTATTATAGTAGCGGTGCGGT
This sequence comes from Bombina bombina, assembly GCF_027579735.1. NCBI lineage: Eukaryota > Metazoa > Chordata > Amphibia > Anura > Bombinatoridae > Bombina > Bombina bombina. The sequence continues at coordinate 1,375,764,487 of NC_069500.1, read as the reverse complement.
CCGCTCGGCAGATTAGGGGTTAATAAGTGTAGGCAGGTGTCAGCGACGTTGAGGGGGGCAGATTAGGGGTTAATAAATATAATATAGGGGTCGGCGGTGTTAGGGGCAGCAGATTAGGGGTACATAGGGATAACGTAGGTGGCGGCGCTTTGCGGTCGGAAGATTAGGGGTTAATTATTTTAAGTAGCTGGCGGCGACGTTGTGGGGGGCAGGTTAGGGGTTAATAAATGTAATACAGGGGTCGGCGGGGTTAGGGGCAGCAGATTAGGGGTACATAAGTATAACGTAGGTGGCGGTCGGCAGATTAGGGGTTAAAATATTTTAATCGAGTGGCGGCGATGTGGGGGGACCTCGGTTTAGGGGTACATAGGTAGTTTATGGGTGTTAGTGTACTTTAGGGTACAGTAGTTAAGAGCTTTATGAACCGGCGTTAGCCCAGAAAGCTCTTAACTCCTGCTATTTTCAGGCGGCTGGAGTTTTGTCGTTAGAGCTCTAACGCTCACTTCAGAAACGACTCTAAATACCGGCGTTAGGAAGATCCCATTGAAAAGATAGGATACGCAAATGGCGTAGGGGGATCTGCGGTATGGAAAAGTCGTGGCTGAAAAGTGAGCGTTAGACCCTTTAATCACTGACTCCAAATACCAGCGGGCGGCCAAAACCAGCGTTAGGAGCCTCTAACGCTGGTTTTGACGGCTACCGCCGAACTCCAAATCTAGGCCATAGTTTTTCTATTTTTACTACTGCTAGAATGTCATCATCGCCTGAGTATGTAAAACCTCAACAAAAAGTGACTAACTTATTGCTCAGACAATGAAACCAATAATTATATTTTATTATTTTTGTATATATTTAGTAAAAGTAAAAGTTGATCCACCTTATGTTATAGAATATTTATTGGTTAGAAAAACATTTATTATTATTTTTATTATTCTTATATTAGTAGTAGATTATACATATGGGGGTTATTTGTATTGTGGTTAGTGGCAGTTAAGAGGTTATTAGCATAGCAGAGTTCCTGTGATGGGGTAGTGGCATAGTGAGTTTATTTGCATTTGTTCTTTGTTGCAGTCTATTGGTTAAAAGACAAGTTTTTTTTAGGGTGGTTTGTGTGATGGCGTAGTGGCAGCTAGGGGTTAATTAAAAAGATATGCACCTGTATCTATAGGTGGCACACCAGCCTCACAAATAAAATATCTAATATTGAAGTCAATGAATTGAGTCCAAGATCTGGAGACAATTGTTTAATAAAGATTTACCAAATGGGACTCCAATTCAAATATAACGCAAGGCAGCTCCACTTCAAAACAGTACAGGTAAAAGTATCATTCTGTAAATTCTAAAAGTAAAAAGGGGCGGCTTACAGTGTAATCATGTATGCAAAGATGTGCACGAAATATAAATGGAAATAAATTCATAAGTGAGATGGCACTTAAAGGGTAAAGGGCTTGCAGACAGGCCAGCTGTCACTCCGGCAACAGCCTTCTCCAAAGAACGGGTGAATTCTCCAAAGAACGGGTGCACATCCCAGGAACTGGTTAATAGCAGGAGATGTAGGCACAAGATACAAATATTTATTTGTTTGCAATGCGTTTTTCATCTTAATACAGACGTTTACTCAAACATACAACCAACTCAAAAAAGCTCTTATTTAAAGCATGAAACAAAGTACCTGTATGTAAAAGAAAACAGAAGTGTTACCACGGTAACAAAGGTATACAATACTATCAATGTGAAAATACGAATTGTACAATATAATTAATAAACAATGTCTCAATATAGTGAACATTATAAAAACAGATGAAAAAAATACATATTGATTTGTAATTAATTATCCAATGCATACGGACGGTGTATTGATTTCTACAGTGGGGTTACCATTCACAGTAACATTTTACATTAGATTTTCAAAAGTAATATTGTAAGCTGACATGCTATGCTTAACCTGTAATATCAAGGTAAATGTGTTCAGTTTGCTAATTAGCACTCTTACAATTGTGAGATGAGTTTAATTTAATCTATGCACAAAACTATTCTTTGGTTAAAAGTTTTAACCTTTGATATATAATAAAAAGTCGAGGGCTACTGATTGCGCAAAGCTGACCACAAAATAACAAACCAAGCAAACTCAGTATTCCTCGACTTGTAGCCGGCTCTTAAAGGGACAGTTTAGTCAAAATAAAACTTTCATGATTCAGATAGGGCATGTGATTTTAATAAACTGATTTCTAAGCCGTTGAACCGCTTCTTATCTCAGTGCATTTTGACAGTTTTTGACAGACACTGATAGCTCATGTGTGTCGAATAGATAACATTGTGCTCACTCTCATGGAGTTATTTAAGAGTCATCACTGGTTAAAATACATGTCTGTCAAAAGTACTGAGATAAGGGGGCAGTCTGCAGAGGCTTAGAGATAAGGTCATCACAGAGGTTAAAAGTATATTAATATTACAACTCCACTCTTAAAGGGACAGTAAAGGTTCAGAATAATGTTATATAATTCTGCACACAGTGCAGAATTATATAACATTATTTAAGCAGTAACTTGAAAAATGTAAAAGTATTTTCAGAATTTTCATTGAACGTTGGACTCCGCTCCAGGATCTACTGAGCAGTTCTTGAATATCCAGAGCGCTTCACAGGTTTGCTGGTTAGTCACAGCACGCCCGGTTGCGCTATTAGAATAAATGTAGCTCACTCCCGCTCTGGTCTAGTAGCAGGAGCGAGCTACATTTATTCCAATAGCGTGACCGGGCATCCTGTGACTAACCAGCAAGCCCATGAAGCGCTTTGGATATTCAAGACCCGCTCAGTAGATCCTGGAGCGGAGTCCAACATTCAATGAAAATTCTGAAAATACTTTTACATTTTTCAAGTTACCGCTTAAATAATGTTATATAATTCTGCACTGTGTGCAGAATTATATAACATTATTCTGAACCTTTACTGTCCCTTTAATACAAATATACTAATAGTATCCAAGTTAACAGATTCTAGCAAAACATCCTCAATTTTACACCTCCGAAAAGTTCTAATTTAGTGAGATTTCAGTTACTCCTGTTTTTATAATTAATATCACTATAAGAGGTGAAAGTTATATGTTAGAGCTTTTCTTGATGTTTTTATATAATTAACTAGGGAAAATATTAAGATATTGAAGCATCGGCAATAATGTAGATAAAGATGTTTTGATCATATAGTTCAGTATAGTTTAAATTTGTGCTAACCTAATTTGTATACTACATTGTTCATACCTTATAAATTGTCTGATGTAATTTTCCTATATGTTTGTATTGATTGAGCATTACCTTAATTAAAAAAAAACTATTTGATGAAAAACAAGTCTATTAATATAACCGTGTGGTTTATGCAAAACTGGGGAATGGGTAATAAAGGGATTATCTATCTTTTTAAATGATAACAATTTTCTAATAGACTGTCCCTTTAAGTGATCTATACTGCAGTAATGTTTCCTAATACATTTATAGGGCCTCATTTATCAAATTTCTTGTTCTCCACTAGGTGCCCCCAAATCACCCCAAACAAACAAGTTCTGGGTAATTTAAATCTGCCACCTCTGGAGCATAGATAGTAAACACAAACTGACACTCACACAGACTGGTGCATTTATGATTTTGCTTGCTATTTTAATAAAATGATTGCAAATGCTTTATCTATATTTTGCTGATTGTTGTATTTTTTTAATAGGAAATAAATGTGCACTTGTTGAACGTGCTACATTGTATGGCATAGCTGAAGTTTGCTATCTAAGGATTTGCTATTATATCTGTTCTATTGTTAATAAATTAACATTCTCATATAATCTATGATTGACTTTATCTTATTATAATTACTCTTTACAGGTACATGCAAAAGAGTTCAGGAAAATGTTATTCAGAGTGCTTTTTATAATTATCCAATGCAATGATATATGCATGCATAGTCTAAATGTTTGGGAGCAGATTTCATTACACATTATGACCTAGATTACAAGTTGAGCACAAAAATATTAGCAGTATTCAGCGCTAACACAGCTTAAGTTAAACCAATAGTGCCCTTATTCTTGCGCTCCGATTACAAGTTGAAAGTAAAATGGTAGTGCTTGATTAAAAGCCTCAGGTGATGCTGTGCATCTGCAGTGCATTACATTCTTCACCTCATAGACTTCTATGAGCCCCACAACAAAACTTTGTTCTGGCTAGGTGCGCTAAAATGCACTACAAAATAGTTGAAATAGCTTTGTTCTTCTCTCAGTAGAAAATCTAGTGGTTTAGAGGTTAATAGAATAGGGGTTTATTGTGATGTGAGTTGTGGCAGTTTAGGGGTTAATAGCATGGGGGTTTTCAAATGGGGCTTGCGGTGGCTTAGTAGTTAACAGTGTAGATTTTTTGTTATGGGGTTGTGGCGGTTTAGGGGTCAATAAAGCATAGGGGTTTATTGTGATGGGGTTGTGACGGTTTAGGGACACATATCATAGGGTTTGGTATATTGCAAAGTGGTTGTGTCAGGGGGTTTATTGCAATGATGATTGTGGTGGCTTAGGGGTTAATATCAATGTTCACTCTAATTTGTTTAAGCAGTGTGCGCACAAATTTTGGCCTTTGCAACTTTGGCCATGTGACTAAAATGTATACGCACTTTAATATAGAGTGTTGTCAAGCCTAAAATGTAGTAAATGTAGTAAACATACAACACTGCCATGAAAGTGTCATAAGTGTGGATGGTCTAGTATGTTGCTCTCTATTTAAATTATGCTGGAATAAACACACACACTCATTTAATCTCTCACTCTCCCACACACACACTTGTTCTTCAACATGCACACACACTCTCTCTTCCACACACACTCACTCATACACAAACACACACTCTCTCTCTTCCACACACTATCTTCCACACACACACTCTTCAACACAGACTTTCCCTCCCATACAAACACTCTCTCCAAAACACAAAAACACTGTTAGGGGTCGAATTATCAGTGGCCGAAATGGCTCTTGATCCCCCTGTTTCAGCGCAAGCCTTCAGGTTCGCTGGAAACAGCAGTTAAGAAGCAGCGATCTTAAGACCGCTGCTCCTTAACTGGTCTGTCACCTTTGAGCGGCGTACAGCAATCAACCCGATCAGATACAATCAGGTTAATTGACATTCCCTGCTAGGGGCTGATTGGCCACAAATCTGCAGGGGGCGACATTGCACAAGCAATTCAGCAGAACTGCTTGTGCAATGCTAAATGCCGACACCGTATGCTGTCGGCATTCAGCGATGTCTGAGCGGATCATGTTAGACAGACATTTCATAAATTGGCCCCTTAGTCTCTCCCACACACAATCACACACACTCTCACTCTTCCCCACATAAATACACACACTTTCACACCCACTCTTACACACACTCTCTCTCAGAGTGAAACTCCCCCCCACACACTAACACTATCCCACTCACTCACACACACCAAGAATCTGGATACATATGCATACTTTTAACCTGGGCATAAAGTCAATACACCACAAAAAAAAGAACAGCTCATTTACATTAATAAGTAACCCTTATATTTACTGAGAGATCTATGAGCATATGAAAGTAATAAGTGCATGAGCCTTCTTATTAATTTGTTTGGTAGCACATGTATTACTCGAGTTAGGAGGAAGAATAGGGCTTCTGTACACTTGCTGAACACTCACAAACTAGCACAAATGCTATCATGTCATTTCCATGACAGCACAAATCAACTCACAGCCAGAGGAATGCTGAACCACTTACTATGATCACCTGGTAGCAACCTTGGCTGGCATTGACCCTCAGTTGATGCATGCTATGCTGATTAAAGAAAGATAAAAATATATACGCATTTCTTCATAAACAAAAAAATGAGGAATTTTCTAGCAATATAAATAGCACTAACCTACATGTTTGCACGGACCCTGGAACGTACATTGGATCCATTAAAGGGACACTGAACCAAAAATGCTTCTTTTGTGATTCAGATAGATCATGCAATTTTAAGCAACTTTCTAATTTACTCATATTATCAATTTTTCTTCATTCTCTTGCTATCTTTATATAAAAAAGGCATCTAAGCTTTTTTCTTGGTTCAGAACTCTGGATAGCAGTTTTTGATTGGTGGATGAATTTATCCACCAATCAGCAAGGACAACCTTGGTTGTTCACCAAAAATGGGCCGGCATCTAAACTTACATTCTTGCATTTCAAATAAAGATTCCAAGAGAATGAAGAAAATTTGATAATAGGAGTAAATTAGAAAGTTGCTTAAAATTGCATGCTCTATATGAATCATGAAAGAAAAAATTTGGGTACTGTGTCCCTTTAATCTCTGCTACAGAGAAAATCATGCGATCATGTGCATGTGTGTAATTTAAACCACTATTCTGTTTCCAATCAGTATCCAATCAGAGGCCTGCCTGATTTACCGAATTAGGCCACCTTTTAAAATGACTTCAAGGCACTTGCCTTGAAGACATTTTAAACTACTGCTGTAAAAATTAATCAATTTTATCTCCAGTATTTTATTTTACTATATGATTAAAGAGCTGGCCTAAGCATTTACTTCAAGCCTTGGACAACAGACTAATGTCACAACTCTATTGTAATGATTTTGTGCACAGTAATTTATATTGTATTACAGTTTAAATATTTCCTTTATGTGTGATACATGGAAATTGCATATTATAAATACGATTCAAATTTAAAGTCTCTCTATATATTTTATTTCTGACATTATTCTCTTGTGAGCAAAAAGACATAATTGATTTTGTGTTTGGTAGATACAATTAAAATCTAATTGTTTCTCATTTTGTTCTTGACAAGGATCATTATTTAATTGCATTTTAAAAATAAAAACATAATATCACATTAAAAATAATAGACTGGAATAGAAAATTTAAGTTTGAGTTGATAGTAATTAACATGGGACTATTTATAAAACAAATGGTTTAAAACAATATAGTGACACCTTGGTATAAAGACGCACATTTGTATAATATTATTTTACTAGGGAGGGGAATACATGTTCAGCAGATATAATGTGATGCTAAGAAGTATGGACAATTACTTTTTAATATGCACAACGTGAGCCATCCAATTAGAACATCTGCAATGTTTCTATAACAGTTCGTTCTCCAATTATAGAAGCCAGCAATAGATACAATGTGCCTTTTATAAACTAATGCTTGCTGAAAAACAGATCTTTCAAACACAATATAGAGGCACTTAGATGAATATTTATATTTATTGCTAAACAGAACATATATTCCCATACTTGTGACATTTTCTTGACATTAAATAAAATGTTGACTAATGTCAAATAATTGTGCAAAATTCTTTTATTCAAAATCCAGATTTTATTTTGAACTCATACAAAACCTCTTCATTTTACAATGCAATAACTTAAAGTGATGGTAAATTTCAGACTATAAGAATATTGCAATGAAAAATATATTAGTTTGCAAGTAAAATTATTATTATTATTATCGGTTATTTGTAGAGCGCCAACAGATTCACTGTTGTAGTCAGCTCTTTAAAGAAGGTGATCAACAAACAGCTGGACTCTTAGGCTTACATGCTAAGGGGGTTCAGGGGATAGCAATGGAGGAGAGGAACTGGTATAAAGAAAGGTTAGCATAGGTTGTATGCATCCCTGAACAGTAGAGTCTTTAGGAAGCACTTGAAGGTTTTAAAACTAGAAGAGAGTCTTGTGGAGCAAGGCAGAGAGTTCCACAAGATGGGAGCCAGTCTGGAGAAGTCCTGTAAATGGGAGTGTGATGAAGTAACAAGAGAGGAGAAGAGTAGGTGGTTGTGAGCAGAGCGAAGGGGACGGGAGGGAGAGTATCTGGAGACAAGGTCTGAGATATAGGGGGGAGCAGTGCAGTTAAGGGCTTTGTATGTCAGAAAGAGAATTTTGTGTTTCATCCTAGAGGCAAGAGGAAGCCAGTGAAGAGATTGGCAGAGAGGTGCAACAGATGAAGAGCAACGAGTAAGGAAGATGAGTATGGCAGAGGCATTCATTATGGATTGTAAAGGAGCTAGGCGATAGGTGGGGAGACCAGAGAGGACAGAGTTGCAGTAATCGAGGCAGGAGAGAATGAGAGAGTGGATTAAAATCTTAGTTGTGTCTTGTGTAAGGAAGTGTCTAATTTTTTAGATGTTTTTAAGGTGGAAGCGGCAGGCTTTAGCCAATGACTGAATGTGTGGAGTGAAAGAAAGATCTGAGTCAAATGTGACCCCGAGACATCGGGCATGCGGGGTAGGGGTAATGATGGAGTTGTTGACAGTTATACAGAGATTGGGGGTGGAGAGTTTAGAAGAAGGGGGGAAAATAAAGAGCTCAGTTTTGGAGAGATTTAGCTTGAGGTAGTGAGAGGACATCCAGTTGGAGGTGTGAGAAAGACAGTTAGTGACACGGGTTAGCAAGGAAGGAGAAAGGTCTGGTGCAGAGAAGTAGATTTGGGTGTCATCGGCATACAAATTATATTGTAAACCGTGGGACTTTATTAGGGAACCTAGTGATGACGTGTAGATTGAGAAGAGAAGGGGACCGAGGACAGAACCTTGTGGTACTCCGACAGAAAGTGGTGACGGGGCAGAGGAGGCCCCAGAGAAGGCTACACTAAAGGTACGGTTTGACAGGTAGGAAGAGAGCCACAAAAGGGCTATGTCACATATGCCAAAGGATTGGAGGGTTTGGAGCAAGAGAGGGTGGTCAACAGTGTCAAAGGCTGCGGACAGATCAAGGAGGATAAGCAGAGAGAAGTGGCCTTTTGATTTTGCTGTAAGTAGGTCGTTGGTAACCTTAACAATTGCTGTCTCTGTGGAGTGATGGGGACGAAATCAAGATTGTAATGGGTAAAGGAGGGAGTTTATTGTAAGGAAATGGGATAGGCGTGCATAAGCTAGTTTTTCAAGAAGCTTTGCTGCAAGAGGGAGGAGGGAAATAGGGCGGTAGTTGGATGGAGAGGTAGGATCAAGGGAAGGTTTTTTGAGGATAGGTGTGACCAGTGCATGTTTCAGTGATGAGGGAAATATACCAGTGCTGAGTGAGAGGTTGAAAGTGTGTGTGAGTATAGGGGTAAGGGTGGCAGAGAGGGAGGGGAGTAGCTGTGAGGGGATAGGGTCAAGGGGACAGGTCGTGAGGTGAAAGCGCATTATAAGTGCTGAAACTTCTTCCTCAGTAACAGGGGAGAATGAGCTAAGTTTAAGGTTATGTGGGTTGTGGTTGATTGAGAGCATTTGAGGGGGTGAGAGAATGGAATTATGTTGAGAGCTGATTTCACTTCTGATGGAGTCGATTTTGTTATTGAAGTGGTTGGCAAAGTTTTGAGCTGACAGAGAAGTTGTATTAGGACGTGGGGGAGGGTGGAGAAGAGTATTGAAAGTGGAGAACAAACATTTTCGGTTTGAAGAAAGATTAGAGATAAGAGTAGAGAAATAGTGTTGCTTATGGAAATTAAGGGCAGAGTAGTAGGAGTTCAAGATAAATTTGTAATGTTGAAAATCAGCTGAACTCCTAGATTTTCTCCAGTGCCGCTCAGCAGTACGGGAACATCTGCGTAGGTATCGTGTCAGAGGAGTATGCCAGGGCTGAGGATGAGTGTTTGATTTCCGAGCTATGGTAAGAGGGGCGAAATTGTCAAGGACGGATGTAAGGGTGGAATTATAGTGGCAGATAGATTGGTCAGGGCATGAAAAGGAGGAGAAGGATGAGAGGAGAGGTTTGAGGGAATTAGAAAGCTGTTGTTGATCTAATAACATAATGCTTCTGTGAAGTTTGGTGTGAGGAGCAGAAGGAGGGAGAGTTGTAGGGAGGGATGATATGTTGCAAGTAAGGAGATGGTGGTCAGAAAGAGGAAAGGGGGAGTTTGTGAAGTTTGAGAGGGTGTATCGATAGCTAAAGATCAGGTCAAGGGAGTGACTATCTTTGTGAGTGGTAGAATCAGTCCATTGTGACAAACCGAAAGAGGAAGTGAGTTGCAGAAGTTGTTTTGCAGAGGAGGCAGTGGGATTGTCAAGAGGGATGTAAAAGTCACCAAGAATGAGGGAAGGGGTGTCTGAGGAAAGGAAATAAGGTAGCCAGGCAGCCAAGTGATCTAGAAATTGAGTTGAGGAGCCTGGAGGATGGTATATGACTGCAACACGTATAGAAAGAGGAGAGAATAAGCAAATCATGTGGGTTTCGAATGAGGAAAATGTGAGGGAAGAGATGGGATGTATTTGTTGAAAGGTGCAACGAGAAGAAAGTAAATTACCTACACCACCTCCTTGTCTATTAGTTAAGTAAAACCACATAATTATTATTATTATTTTTAAAGTGTATATGTATTTTACAATAAAAGATTTATAATCCTAATTTGTATTATCTGTTCATCCACACCCCTTTCATTTCCTGCTGGGTTGTGATGTATAGAGCAGTCAAATCCACTCTCTACATAGGCTTTCTAAGGGCCTTAAAGGGGCTGGACTTCAAGATTGTCAAATTACACACATGCTGATTGGATGTTCACTAGAATTGTCACACAAAAAAAAAGAGTTCATCTAAGTTGGCCGGCATAACACTGCAATAGAAGCATTACTATATGCACTAATTTAACCCTTTAACAGATGAATTAACCCCTTCACCCAATACAACGTATATATACATTGTCTGGTACTTTGGCTATCGTACCGCACAACATACTTTATATATACGTCATGGGCAGATGCCTGATCATTACAGACGGTGACACTGTGTGTGTCACCGTCTGTAACGATCATTACTGGTGCCGCTGGGAGGTGAAGACAGGAGGCAGGTGGTAGGTCCAGCAAGGGAGGCGGGAGGAAGAGGGAGGAGCCTACCTACAGAAAAATAAATAAAGGGACAGGGAGGGATGGGGAAGCTATGCTACAGAAAAGGGGATATGGGGGTGAAGGGGACCCTAAACTAAAGATTGCAGGGGTTGGGTGGGACACTACGGGAAATATAAAAATAATAAAAAATATATATATTTTTTTTTAAAAAAAGGTAGTTTATAAGTACTGGCAGACAGCTGCCAGTACCTAAGATGGCGCTTAACAGTTAGAGGGGGGAGGTTTAGAGAAATGTTTGGGGGGATAATGGAGGTTTAGAGGTAAAGGGGGATCCTACACTGCAGAAAGGATCAAAAAAACTATTTTATTTAAAAAAAGAGCCTTATTTTCATACTGGCAGACTCTAAACTAAAGCTAAAATTAACCTTTTAAGATACCTGATTAACCCCTTCACTACTGGACATAATACAAGTGTGGTGTGCAGCGGCATTTAGCAGCCTCTTTATTACCAAAAAGCAATGGCAAAGCCATATATGTCGGCTATTTCTGAACAAAGGGGATCCCGGAGAAACTTTTACAAACATTTGTGCAGAATGTAAATAATTTCTGTGAGTAATTCAAACTTTGTGAAAAAAGTACTATTTTTTTTATTTGATGGCATTTAGTGGTGAAACGGTGGCATGAAATATACAAAAATGGGCCTAGATCAATACCTTGGGTTGTCTACTTAAATATATATATATAGTTTTGACAGGTAAATAAAAAAAAACAAGGCTCTATTTCTGTTTAATCGGAGTAATAGCAAAAATGCTAAAAATTATCTGGTATTTTGGGCAAGTTTTTGTCTGAAAGTCCTGGCAGTGAAAGGGTTAAAAACAGGAAAGGTACACATATACTTTTTTAATGGCAAAGATTAAATATATGGCATTTGATTAGTTAAGGTTTACCATCACTTTAATATTATGGTTACTAGAGTTATGTCTTAGAAGAACAAACTCAAATTTAAAAAGTTTGTTATGCATTTGTTTATGCAAACTTAGGTGAAAGTATTTTGGAATACAATATTTTTTAAGAGTCTAACCTTTTAATTGTCACATGTGTAACAAATACAAATTATAATTAAGCTTAGATATGTGAATTTTATTCTCTCACATCTTCTATATTTTTTTTCTTAGTTACGTTTGGTGTTTTTTTAATGTTCATTGTTAATTGTGTATATAATTTGTAATGTCAATACTAATGGTATACTCAGATGCTATTAGTGTTAAATTCTACCTTATTTCAAGTTTTCAAACATAGTAGAATATTTTCCCTCACTGTAGGGATAATATCATTGTACTTCTTAACGTGATGTTACAGGTACATCATTTATTTATGTTTATAATGCTATATAGTTTAGCTATTTGGGAATTTATCAATAAAGGTAGTTATTCCAAATAAAATAGAAAATGCTTTACTGAATTTCTTAGTGAATACATTTATTTCAATGTAGTTTTTTATTATTAAGATATATATAAATATAATAGCTTCAAATAAAATGAGTAAGAAATCAAGTATTATTAAATGCTATTGTGAAATTAACTTCTTGTATTCTCGCACAAGGTTATAAAATTGTTTGTCTAATGATCACTCTCATTGGTGCCAATATGGTACTTGTGTTTTAGTTCAAGGTTATAGGATTGTTTTATTATTCATTTTTTGCTAATTATTTATGATGTAAATCCAAAAAAGTATTTTAAAGGGTACAAATACCCCTTCCCTGAACTTAAAAGGGGGGCAGAAAAGATTATCTGAACCAAAATGCTGTCTGGCTGTCTGGTATGGTATACTATTTATTTATATGCAAGCATGATCAAACTATTGTAACAATATTGCATATTAGGGGGAGATGCTTGGAATTTAGATTTCAGAATAACCTTTCTCTAAGGAATTATAAGGGGGAAAAGGAACGAACCATTACAATGTACAGCCTCTGAATCAATAACATAAAATACTATCAGCTGGATTACAAGTTTTGCGTTATGGTGCGGTAAAGATATACCGCTGAAAAATTGGCCATTGCACATTGAATGGCAGTTACACCGTATTACAAGTCGCGGTGTATAGCTATATCGCAAGTGTTTTAGCCTGTAACGTAACAATCCATTCCGCACTAAAACAATTATGTTTGAGTGCGGGATTTATAGCTTATAACGCTGCGATTCATTCCGCGATCTGAGACCAGTAGTTATGGATTTTGCAAAAAAAAAATGTTTCACTAAACTCATAACTAAAATGTTACAAAGTACACTAACACCCATAAACTATCTATTAACCCCTAAATCACCACACTCCCGCATCACAAATACTATAATAAACTTATTAACCTCTAAACTACCGCACACCCACATCGCCAACACTAAATAAATCTAGTAACCCCTAAACCACCGGCCCCTCACATCGCCAACACTATAATAAAACTATTAACCCCTAAACCGCCGGTCCCACCACATTGCTACTAATAAACTAAACCTATTAACCCCTTAACCGGCGCCTCCCACATCGCAACATACTAAATTAAACTATTCACCCCTAAACCTAACACATGCCCTAACTTTAAATTAAACTTACAATATAACTATCTTTAAATAAATAAAAACTTCCATGGGATATTAAAAAGATAAATAAAGTTTAAACTATAAATTAAACTAACATTACTATTTTAAATAAAATATAAAATAAATATAAAAAATATAAAATATAAATATAAATAACATTAAATATAAAAAAAAATAACATTACCATATTATAAAGTCCTAACACTACGAATAAAAAAAAAAATTTCTTAACATTACAAACAATAATAAATGAAAACATTCAAAATAATAAAAATTACACCTAATCTAATAGCCCTATATAATAAAAAAGCCCCCCCAAAAAACCCCCCCAACCTAACAATAAACTACCAATCGCCCTTAAAAGGGCCTTTTTGTAGGATATTGCCCTAAGTTAAACAGCTGTTTTACCTACAAAAAATTACAAAGTCCCCCAACAGTAAAACCCCCCACCCAACCAACCCCCCAAAATAAAAAGTTTAAAATAACTAAACTACCCATTTCCCCTAAATGGGCATTGCCCTTATAAGAGCATTCAGCTCTTTTACTGCCTATCCCTAATCTTAAAAAAATAAAAAAAACACCACCCAAAAAACACCAAAAATAAACACTAACCCCAGGAAATCTACTCAGTTTCTGAAGTTCGGACATCCATCTTCATCCAGGCGGCGACATCTTGATCCATCGCAGGGGCATTTTCTATCTTCATCCCGGGGGCGCAGAGCTGTGGAGGCCCAGAGCTATGGAGACGCGGAGCATCTTTGCCGGCGGTGCGGACATCCAGCATGGAGGATCCTCTTCATATGAACACTGCGGGACACTGAAGCTTGAATGCAAGGTACCCGTTTAAATATAGGGTATTTAGTGTTTATTATTTTTTGTAATGTTAGTTTTTTTTATTTTTTATTTCGTAGTGTTTGAATTTTTTAATATTGTAATGTTAGGTTTTTTAATTTTCCATTTCTTTCATTTATTTAAAATGGTAATGTTAGTTTAATTTATAGTTTAAACTTAGTTTTTTTAATTTCACAGGTAAGTTTTTATTTATTTAAAGATATTTATTTTGTAAGTTTAATTTAAAGTTAGGGGGGTGTTAGGTTTAGGGGTTAATAGATTAATTTAGTGTGTAGTGATGAGAGGACGGCAGTTTAGGGGTTAATAGGTTTAGTTTATTAGTAGCGATGTGGGGGGCCGGCGGTTTAGGGGTTAATCATTTTATTTAGTGTCGGCAATGTCGGGGGCGGTTAAGTGGTTAATCATTTTATTTAGTGTCAGCGATGTCGGATTAGGGGTGTTTAGACTAGGGGTTTATGTTAGGGTGATAGGTTTAAATGTAACTTTCTTTTCCCCATAGACATCAATGGGCTTGCGTTATGGCGCTCTCCATTCCGCGATCGCAGGTGTTAGTTTTTTCTAACACTTTCTCCCCATTGATGTCTATGATGAAAGCGTTCACAAGCACATAAACTCAGCTCTTGGCTTTTGTGTGGTATGGAGCTTAACGCACTATAACGCACAGCATAAGGAGGTTCTTCAGTAACTTGTATTGGCAGTGCTATGAAAAGTGGGATAACGCTATTTTTTTGCGTTCTTTATGCACCCAGTATAGCGCAAACCTTGTAATCTAGCTGTATGTAACTTATGGAAGTTACAGCACATTTATATCCATGCATGTATTTATTTATATTAAAGGCATTCCAGGATTAGCAAATACATGTCTATAAATCAGTTAATTAAAACAGGAATGCATAGCATATTCTGTGTATTATATCATTTTTAAGGCTGATGATGAATATTGGAGAAGCTAGCAGCTTTTAGGGTACATTCATAATATCAAGGTAATCATAGGTTGCATAAGGAATAGATTAAGAAATCTGAAATAATTAGAAAATAGCAAAAAGTCATATTATATATTGCTATGCATTAAAAAGACAGCGTAGTCAAAATTAAACTTTCATGATTCAGATAGGCATGCAATTTTAAACAACTTTCCAATTTATTTTTTTAATCAAACTTGCTTTGTTCTCTTGGTATTTTTTGTTGTTGTCTTAGAAGAACAAACTCAAATTTAAAAAGTTTGTTATGCATTTGTTTATGCAAACTTAGGTGAAAGTATTTTGGAATACAATATTTTTTAAGAGTCTAACCTTTTAATTGTCACATGTGTAACAAATACAAATTATAATTAAGCTTAGATATGTGAATTTTATTCTCTCACATCTTCTATATTTTTTTTCTTAGTTACGTTTGGTGTTTTTTTAATGTTCATTGTTAATTGTGTATATAATTTGTAATGTCAATACTAATGGTATACTCAGATGCTATTAGTGTTAAATTCTACCTTATTTCAAGTTTTCAAATATAGTAGAATATTTTCCCTCACTGTAGGGATAATATCATTGTACTTCTTAACGTGATGTTACAGGTACATCATTTATTTATGTTTATAATGCTATATAGTTTAGCTATTTGGGAATTTATCAATAAAGGTAGTTATTCCAAATAAAATAGAAAATGCTTTACTGAATTTCTTAGTGAATACATTTATTTCAATGTAGTTTTTTATTATTAAGATATATATAAATATAATAGCTTCAAATAAAATGAGTAAGAAATCAAGTATTATTAAATGCTATTGTGAAATTAACTTCTTGTATTCTCGCACAAGGTTATAAAATTGTTTGTCTAATGATCACTCTCATTGGTGCCAATATGGTACTTGTGTTTTAGTTCAAGGTTATAGGATTGTTTTATTATTCATTTTTTGCTAATTATTTATGATGTAAATCCAAAAAAGTATTTTAAAGGGTACAAATACCCCTTCCCTGAACTTAAAAGGGGGCAGAAAAGATTATCTGAACCAAAATGCTGTCTGGCTGTCTGGTATGGTATACTATTTATTTATATGCAAGCATGATCAAACTATTGTAACAATATTGCATATTAGGGGGAGATGCTTGGAATTTAGATTTCAGAATAACCTTTCTCTAAGGAATTATAAGGGGGAAAAGGAACGAACCATTACAATGTACAGCCTCTGAATCAATAACATAAAATACTATCAGCTGGATTACAAGTTTTGCGTTATGGTGCGGTAAAGATATACCGCTGAAAAATTGGCCATTGCACATTGAATGGCAGTTACACCGTATTACAAGTCGCGGTGTATAGCTATATCGCAAGTGTTTTAGCCTGTAACGTAACAATCCATCCCGCACTCAAACAATTATGTTTGAGTGCGGGATTTATAGCTTATAACGCTGCGATTCATTCCGCGATCTGAGACCAGTAGTTATGGATTTTGCAAAAAAAAAATGTTTCACTAAACTCATAACTAAAATGTTACAAAGTACACTAACACCCATAAACTATCTATTAACCCCTAAATCACCACACTCCCGCATCACAAATACTATAATAAACTTATTAACCTCTAAACTACCGCACACCCACATCGCCAACACTAAATAAATCTAGTAACCCCTAAACCACCGGCCCCTCACATCGCCAACACTATAATAAAACTATTAACCCCTAAACCGCCGGTCCCACCACATTGCTACTAATAAACTAAACCTATTAACCCCTTAACCGGCGCCTCCCACATCGCAACATACTAAATTAAACTATTCACCCCTAAACCTAACACATGCCCTAACTTTAAATTAAACTTACAATATAACTATCTTTAAATAAATAAAAACTTCCATGGGATATTAAAAAGATAAATAAAGTTTAAACTATAAATTAAACTAACATTACTATTTTAAATAAAATATAAAATAAATATAAAAAATATAAAATATAAATATAAATAACATTAAATATAAAAAAAAATAACATTACCATATTATAAAGTCCTAACACTACGAATAAAAAAAAAAATTTCTTAACATTACAAACAATAATAAATGAAAACATTCAAAATAATAAAAATTACACCTAATCTAATAGCCCTATATAATAAAAAAGCCCCCCCAAATAACCCCCCCAACCTAACAATAAACTACCAATCGCCCTTAAAAGGGCCTTTTTGTAGGATATTGCCCTAAGTTAAACAGCTGTTTTACCTACAAAAAATTACAAAGTCCCCCAACAGTAAAACCCCCCACCCAACCAACCCCCCAAAATAAAAAGTTTAAAATAACTAAACTACCCATTTCCCCTAAATGGGCATTGCCCTTATAAGAGCATTCAGCTCTTTTACTGCCTATCCCTAATCTTAAAAAAATAAAAAAAACACCACCCAAAAAACACCAAAAATAAACACTAACCCCAGGAAATCTACTCAGTTTCTGAAGTTCGGACATCCATCTTCATCCAGGCGGCGACATCTTGATCCATCGCAGGGGCATTTTCTATCTTCATCCCGGGGGCGCAGAGCTGTGGAGGCCCAGAGCTATGGAGACGCGGAGCATCTTTGCCGGCGGTGCGGACATCCAGCATGGAGGATCCTCTTCATATGAACACTGCGGGACACTGAAGCTTGAATGCAAGGTACCCGTTTAAATATAGGGTATTTAGTGTTTATTATTTTTTGTAATGTTAGTTTTTTTTATTTTTTATTTCGTAGTGTTTGAATTTTTTAATATTGTAATGTTAGGTTTTTTAATTTTCCATTTCTTTCATTTATTTAAAATGGTAATGTTAGTTTAATTTATAGTTTAAACTTAGTTTTTTTAATTTCACAGGTTTTTATTTATTTAAAGATATTTATTTTGTAAGTTTAATTTAAAGTTAGGGGGGTGTTAGGTTTAGGGGTTAATAGATTAATTTAGTGTGTAGTGATGAGAGGACGGCAGTTTAGGGGTTAATAGGTTTAGTTTATTAGTAGCGATGTGGGGGGCCGGCGGTTTAGGGGTTAATCATTTTATTTAGTGTCGGCAATGTCGGGGGCGGTTAAGTGGTTAATCATTTTATTTAGTGTCAGCGATGTCGGATTAGGGGTGTTTAGACTAGGGGTTTATGTTAGGGTGATAGGTTTAAATGTAACTTTCTTTTCCCCATAGACATCAATGGGCTTGCGTTATGGCGCTCTCCATTCCGCGATCGCAGGTGTTAGTTTTTTCTAACACTTTCTCCCCATTGATGTCTATGATGAAAGCGTTCACAAGCACATAAACTCAGCTCTTGGCTTTTGTGTGGTATGGAGCTTAACGCACTATAACGCACAGCATAAGGAGGTTCTTCAGTAACTTGTATTGGCAGTGCTATGAAAAGTGGGATAACGCTATTTTTTTGCGTTCTTTATGCACCCAGTATAGCGCAAACCTTGTAATCTAGCTGTATGTAACTTATGGAAGTTACAGCACATTTATATCCATGCATGTATTTATTTATATTAAAGGCATTCCAGGATTAGCAAATACATGTCTATAAATCAGTTAATTAAAACAGGAATGCATAGCATATTCTGTGTATTATATCATTTTTAAGGCTGATGATGAATATTGGAGAAGCTAGCAGCTTTTAGGGTACATTCATAATATCAAGGTAATCATAGGTTGCATAAGGAATAGATTAAGAAATCTGAAATAATTAGAAAATAGCAAAAAGTCATATTATATATTGCTATGCATTAAAAAGACAGCGTAGTCAAAATTAAACTTTCATGATTCAGATAGGCATGCAATTTTAAACAACTTTCCAATTTATTTTTTTAATCAAACTTGCTTTGTTCTCTTGGTATTTTTTGTTGAAATCTAAAACTAAGTAGGCCCATATGCTAATTGTGAAGCCCTTAAAGACTGCCTCTTATATCAGTGCATTTTGACAGTTATTTTTACAGCTAGACAGTGCTTGTACATGTGTGCTATATAAATAACATTGTGCTTACTCCTGTGGATTTACCTTGAAGTCAGCACTAATTGGTTAAACATTTTATGCAGAGGTTTAGATACAAGGTAATCACAGAGATAAAAAGTATATTAATATAACAGTATTGTTTATGCCAAACTGGGAAATGGGTAATAAAGGGATAATCTTTTCAAACAATAACAATTCTGGAGTAGACTATCCCTTTAACAATAATATCACAATTGTGGTTACAGAGAAGGTGATTAAAGAAATAAGAATGTTTAGGTGATTGGAGTAGTAATATTTTACCTAAAAGTTTTAGACAAACTCTCACTGGAGGGGCTTAGTTGACTATAACATTTAAAAACCAAGCTAGTTTTGAAGTTAGTGAGTTATTTGTCCATACTATATATAATTTAAATGGGGTTAAACTTATAGAAAAGTATATTAAAAATATTTCATCGTTTTTGCAATTAACAGCATAACACAATGCACAGCTATTCACCCCTATGGAAAAAATAAGGAATAAGAAAAAATGCACATTAATGAACATACTGTAAGTAAGCTGTTGCTTTCCACTCAGAGCCAGTCAGTGCCAAGGATTCCGTTGCAACAGATACATAAAAAAAAAAAAACTTTATTGGAGAGAAAAAAATAAACACTTCCTTCAGTTTTCTGATCAGTGTTAATCTAATAATCTTTTTTTTTAATATTATGAAACCACTAAGGTTTCTTTCCTGGCTATGGGGGATATGTATCAAGCCGTCAACCTGAAATACGCTGGAATTCCGCAGCGTAATTGTGGCAAGCTTGATTCGACCTAGTTATTAAAGCCTACAGACCGGCAAAAGTTGAAATTTGTGACATAACATATGATCTGCCGGTCTCAATCCGACACAAATCGATGCTTACATCATTACAGATGTTCCGAATACAAATTTGGCACTATCTGACACCTTTTGCAAGTTAACAAATTCCTAACAGGTACACTCACTGCTATTCCGACCCAGCGTACCTGGTTTTCAATCCGCCACCCTGGAGGCTGCAGATGCCATAGGAATCAATGGGAGTCTGAAAGCAGTGAAAGCTATGTTCGATGCTGCCAGATATCCCATTGATTTCTATGGTAGAAAACCAGTAACGTTTACACCTAACACCCTAACATGTACCCCAAGTCTAAACACCCCTAATCTGCCGCCCGACACCGCCAGGGCTGGACTGGGACCAAAAAGAGGCCCAGGCATTTTAGAGCAAAGAGGCCCAGTCCCCCCCCCCTTTCCTTACCATTTCTTATTTAGCCTTTTACTAAACATAGCAAGTATAATAATTGTTTAAAGGGACACTAAAGTCAAAATGAAACTTTCATAATTCAGATGGAGCATGCCATTTTAAACAACTTTCCAATTTACTTCCATTAACTAAATGTGCACAGTCTTTTATATTTACACTTTTTGAGTCACCAGCTCCTATTGAGCATGTGCAGGAATTCACATAATATACTTATATGCATTTGTGATTGGCTGATGGCTGTCACATGGCACGTATATGCAAATCTACTGTATTTACTGGTCCTTTAAGTGACAAAAATATTTAAAATTTCCAACACCCTATAATCACTCTATTATACCATCCACCCTTAGTGCCTGTCTAAATGTGGTTTACATATTGTGATATTCAAGCCATAGGTGCAATAGTAGCAGGGACAGACTGACATATACTGAGGAACTTTTAATAAAAGGATTCCCATAATGCATACCTCCCAACATTTCAAAATTCAAAAGAGGGACACCCCCCACAGCAAAAAAATTGAAATATGGTGGGCGGGGCTTAAAAAAATCATAAGACCAAAGTAATATAAATACAATTCTAAATAAATTCATATATTTTAATATACTTAGGCAGCAAATCAAACACAAGCTCACACCACTGGTATGGCTATGTGAGCTATGTATTTAATTAGCCTTTGCAAAGACATTGCTAAATATTTTTATCTTAATTGGACATTTAATAATAAATTCTTTAAAACTGCTCTCTGCATTCCCCATTAATATTCTAGATTCTGGCCTTTAAAATCAGCAAAAATGCAGAGTAGCACACTGCATAGCATACACTTACACATGCAGATACACACACACTACATAGCATACAATTATACATGCAGATACACACACACTACATAGCATACACTTATACATGCAGATACACACACACTACATAGCATACACTTACACATGCAGATACACACACACTACATAGCATACACCTATACAGGCAGATACACAGACACTACATAGTATACACTTATACATGCAGATACACACACACTACATAGTATACACTTATACATGCAGATACACACACATTACATAGCATACACTTATACATGCAGCATACACTTATACATGCAGATATACACACACTACATAGCATACACTTATACATGCAGCATACACTTATACATGCAGATACACACACACACACTACATAGCATACACTTATACATGCAGACACACACTTATACATGCAGATACACATACACACACTACATAGCTTACATTTATACATGCAGATACACACACACACACTACATAGCATACACTTATACATGCAGACACACACTTATACATGCAGATACACATACACACACTACATAGCTTACATTTATACATGCAGATACACACACACACACTACATAGCATACAATTATACATGCAGATACACACACACTACATAGCATACACTTATACATGCAGATACACACACACACACTACATAGCATACACTTATACATGCATATACACACACACTACATAGCATACACTTATACATGCATATACACACACACACACACTACATAGCATACACTTATACATGCAGATACACTTATACATGCAGATACACACACACACACTACATAGCATACACTTATACATGCAGACACACACTTATACATGCAGATACACATACACACACTACATAGCTTACATTTATACATGCAGATACACACACACACACTACATAGCATACACTTATACATGCATATACACACACACTACATAGCATACACTTATACATGCAGATACACACACACACACTACATAGCATACACTTATACATGCAGCATACACTTATACATGCATATACACACACACTACATAGCATACACTTATACATGCAGCATACACTTATACATGCAGATACACACACACACACTACATAGCATACACTTATACATGCAGACACACACTTATACATGCAGATACACATACACACACTACATAGCTTACATTTATACATGCAGATACACACACACACTACATAGCATACACTTATACATGCATATACACACACACTACATAGCATACACTTATACATGCAGATACACACACACACACTACATAGCATACACTTATACATGCATATACACACACACTACATAGCATACACTTATACATGCATATACACACACACTACATAGCATACACTTATACATGCAGATACACAGACACTACATAGTATACACTTATACATGCAGACACACACACACTACATAGCATACACTTATACATGCAGATACACACTTATACATGCAGATACACACTTATACATGCAGACACACACACACACTACATAGCTTGCATTTATACATGCAGAAACACACACACTACATAGCATAAACTTATACATACAGATACACACACAGTAATGGATACAGATAGACACACACACTACATCACATATGGGTATCTGCAATTCATTGTATGGGGTCCTGGGGTTGGCAAGCACATTAGCTCGCAGTCTGCGGCTGCCACTGTTCGTTACCCTGGTATTAGCATTGCTCATTGTATAAAACTGTAGACATGCTAGTATTATCATCAGGAGTTAGACATCATCACTACCAGAGGTAGGTTAGAGAGGTCACCATTACCCGTGGTCAGAGTGTATACAGCCTTCTTACTCCTGCTTAACCCACACACCATTCCTTTTCCACAGGGAATTTAACAGGTATCTAACCCTGTGAGAGCAAAGCCAGCTGCTTCTGAGTATGGGCCCAATAGAATAAAAAAAAGCTTTGATTGGCTGATGTCTGTTACATGATACAGGGGGCTGGAAAATGAGAGAAAAATAAACTTGCCAGTAAAAAAATCTACTGTTTTTTTAAAACTCAGAGTAAGTGTTACTGCATTGTCTTTTTATTATGCAATTGTTAATTATGCAATTCTACTGCATTTAGTGGTCCTTTAACAATAAATAACGTTTGGAGGTTTTTTTTTTATGCCTCCCGGCTTTTCTGTAAGTAGGAACAGTTTAAGCAGTAATTAAACTCATTAACATTTTTTAATCCCCATACATAGATCAATGATGTATTTGCTCTCTTCATTCCAGCCTTCCCACATACTCCCTGCTGAAGCCTCAATTCTTTACATACGTAGTAACAAGCAGAAACACGTGGCATTGTGTGTGAATAGTGGCTTTAAACATATAGCCACAACTCACAAAACACTTTCTTTATGTAGAGATTGTACAAGCAGTAAAAATACTAGACTGTCCATTTAAATACTCGACACCCGGCAATCATAGCTCCATTAATTTTCTTGTTCTGTTGTCTACTTTGTGTTTTTCTCTTATTATTATTATTATTATTATTATTATTCATTTTTTTTTTCTGCTTCCTTTTCATGCCCTTTGTATTTTAGTGTTTTCTAAAAAATATTTTGCTCCACTAAATCTAAGGTATTTCAAAATGTATTGTAGTAGTTTTATGGGAGGGGATGTGGATATTTTTATGATAAACATCTTGCTAAGCTTCTATACAGAACAGTATAGTCATAGCTAATATACCATCCTATATAATAAATGGCCAAGTATGTTTGTCAGATGCAGTCATGCGCAGTAGAGACTGCACGTGACAAACATTCCTGGCCGTTTGGATCCTGACACTCAGCCCTCAGCACAGAGCAAGGCTGAAGCGGAGTGTCAGGGAGCGTGGCCCACGGGAGCATTGCGATGGGGGCGTGGCCGGGTGTCGCGAGGGGCGTGGTGGCCGTCACAAGGGGCGTGGTCGGGCATCGTGAGAGGCGTGACCGGATGCGGTGAGGGGCATGGCCATGCGGGGTGCCGCAATGGGGGCGTGGCCAGAGAGGCAAAGGCTTTCAATTAAGACAGAGCCAGAGAGGGAGCAGAAGGGCCAAAGAGGGGGGGGAGAGAGCCAAAGGGGGGGGGAGAGAGAGAGCCAAAGAGGAGACAGAGCCAAAGAAGGGGGAGAGCCAAAGAGGGGGGAGAGAGAGCCAAAGAGGGGGGGAGAGAGAGCCAAAGAGGGGGGGGGGGGGGAGAGCCAAAGGGGGGGGAGAGAGCCAAAGGGGGGGAGAGAGAGCCAAAGAGGAAAGAGAGCCAAAGATGAGAGAGAGCCAAAGAGGAGAGAGAGCAAAAGAGGGAAGAGAGCCAAAGAGGGGGGGGGAGAGAGAGCCAAAGGGGGGAGGGTGAGCCAAAGGGGGGGGGAGAGAGCCAAAGGGGGGGAGAGAGCCAAAGGGGGGGGGGAGAGCCAAAGGGGGGGGAGAGCCAAAGGGGGGGGAGAGCCAAAGAGGGGGGGAGAGAGAGAGCCAAAGAGAAAAGAGAGCCAAAGAGGAGAGAGAGCCAAAGAGGAGAGAGAGCAAAAGAGGGGAGAGAGCCAAAGAGGGGGGGAGAGAGAGCCAAAGAGGGGGGGGGGGAGAGCCAAAGGGGGGAGGAGAACAAAAGAAGGGGGAGAGAGAGCAAAAGAAAGGGGGGAGAGAGCCAAAGAGCGGACAGAGAGAGCAAAAGAGGGGAGAGAGAGAGCAAAAGAGGGGAGAGAGAGAGCAAAAGAGAGAAGAGAGAGCGCAAAAGAGAGGAGAGAGAGCACAAAGGAGAGGGGGGAGAGAAAGCAAAAGAGAGGGGGGAGAGAAAGCAAAAGAGAGGGGGGAGAGAGCAAGGGGTGGGACAGCTGTACTGCAAAAAATTGCCCGTGTACACAGGCTTTAGTACTAGTGAAACATAAAATGGGTAAAGACACCTACTCCTTTTGATCATGCCTGCCTTAAACCACATTCCCAACTAACTCTATTTAACTCTTCTGCTGTGTAGGTCTGAAAATGGTTTAGTATAATGCATGGCCATGATGGCCTGTTAACGATTTAGAGCAAGGTCTCTTACGTGGCTGTTCAGATTAAACTGCTTGGCTGTCACTGAATTATACATTACTTATTGACTATTCATTATCAGTACAAACAGATGATCATGCCAGTAAGATTGCACAACAGAATGTATTCATAGTACACACATGGTTATACATAGCTGAACTTACTTTACAATCACCAGGTCCCAGGGAGCAACAGGAAAGAATCCGGATCCGGTAATAGAGGGAGCAACAACAAGACAACTTCAACTATATGCTATCCTGTGCGGAGCCGCGTCACATCACATCCAGAGTGGTCGCATGTATGATTATCTCTCTTTCTTGGTGGCCGCCTCTTCATTGCTGCACCTAATGAACCCGCTATCGACAAAAACTTTTGAATATGGGCTTTATTAGGTGTAGCACTGAAGCGGCGCCCACCAAGTGTCAGGGTTTTTTCCCTGATCTGTTTGCCATGTGCTGCTGGCAGCCATTTTATTCACCTCTCTTCCTGACTCTGGTACATACTGTGTGATGCTGCTCATTTCCTGCACTTCCTTTTATGGCCAGACTGATGTACATCATCCATGCAAGACAGGATGCAGTCTCAGAATTGTGATGTCATCACTTATTATTTAAAGGGCCTCTGTTCAGTATGCTTTGCCCTTGCATTGTCTCAGACCTGTTTGTGAGAGCTCCTGTGTATTACCTGGCTGTCTGACGTCCCTCCTGGTTCCTTATCTCTGGCTTGTTCCTGACTCTGCTGTTCTCCTTGTTCCTGATTCCAGCTCGTATGACTATTCACTTTGGCTCCTGACTCGGCTCGTCTGACTACCAGTTCTGGTTTTGATTCCTGGCTTGTTATTTGACTTGTGGACTTTTTATTATTTTTTGCTATTAATAAAGGTGTGATTATTTTTGCACTTCTTGTCACAGTCTGATTCCTGGCACCCTGACACCAAGAAAGAGAGATAATCATACATGCGACCGTAAAGACGTGGCTCCACACACAATGCTTCTGCTAGCCTGGAGGTTAAATAACCTCTTCATTGCTGGGAGCCTAAGAGGTAGGGTAGGGTGGCCATGGCTGCACTGTGACTGGACTGTTATTTTGGGGAAGGTTCTCTTCTTGTTGTGCGGGTGTGCCTGTGCAGGGCGGCCACGGGGCTAAGATAACTTTATTTTAATTCTACAGGTAAGTTGTAATTTATTATAGGATAGGGATGTTGTAATTTTAATGTAAAGTTAGCTGGTGGTTTAGGGGTTAATAGCTTAATTTAGTTTATGGTGATGTGGGGGGCTGGCGGTTTAGGGGTTAATAGGTTTAGTTAATGGTAGTGATGTGGGAGGCCAGGGGTTTGGGGGTTTTAATACATTTATTTAGTTGCGGCGGGGTCTGGGAGCGGCGGGATAGAGGTTAATACTTTTATTAAAGTTCCGGCAGGGTCTGGGACTGGCGGCATAGGGGTTTATACTTTTATTTAGTTGCGGCGGGGTCCGGTATCAGCAGTATAGGGGTTAATAACTTTAGTAAAGTTGCGGTGGGGTCCGGGAGCGGAGGGATAGGGGTTAATAACTTTATTAAAGTTGCGGCGGGGTCTGGGATCCACGGGTTAAGGGTTAAACATTTTAGTATAGTGGCGGCGTTTACTGACAGGGTATAAGTAAAGATGGTAAAAAGCCAAATAGCCGCAAGATCGATGACTGTTAGTTAACAACAGTTCGCTGTTCATTACCAGTACTTGGTGCGTGGCTTTTTGCTGGCTTTTTTGATACATATGGATTGATAGGGATATATAGAGTAGGGGTTTGTGATGGGGGTTGTGGTGGTTTAATGGTTAAATAGTTTAGGTAGTTTTTTTTTTAAATTTTAGGCATTTCATTTGTTTAGACAAATTTAAGCTCTTCACATGCAACCTTATAGACAGCACCACATTAAAATTATAAATAATAATCATAAAACACAATCTCCTTAATAATCAGTTAAGCTGTGAATAATGTCCAACACACCAACAAAAGCACATAAACAATAGTTGTGCAAGTGTTAATAACACAGCTAAAGACCAAAATGTACCTTTTAAAAGACAACAGTTCTTAAAATAACAACTGGATTACAGATTTTTTACTTGATCTGGAAGGTAATGAGGTTGCTGCTCCTTCTTAGCCCAACGGTGTTCACTCTCAGGCTCCAATGAATATGAAACAAATCACTCTGTAATACAGAATAAAATGGAGTGCATGCAAGATCTAGGTGTAGTATTTAAAAACAGCAATTTATTGTTAAACATAATGGGACCTAACTATCAAGCTCCAGATAGAGCTTGAGGCTCCGTGTTTCTGGCGAGCCTGCAGACTCGCCAGAAACACCAGTTATGAAGCAGCGGTCTAAAGACCGCTGCTCCATAACCCTGTCCGCAATTCAACTCGATCAAGTACGATCGAGTTGATTGACACCCCCTGCTGGTGGCCGATTGGTCGTGATTCTGCAGGGGGCGGCGTTGCACCAGCAGCTCTTGTGAGTTGATGGTGCAATGCTGAATGCGGAGAGCATATTGCTCTCCGTATTCAGCGAGGTCTGGCGGACCTGATCCGCACTGTCGGATCAGGTCCGCCAGACTTTGATAAATAGAGGCCAAAATGATGTTACACTCACAAAGGTGCCCTCAAACATATGAAGTATGTGTCTGCCTTGAAAGTTAATCTCTGTCCCACTCCAGCCGTACAGTCCAGTATCCACCTTCTGTCAGTTCATTGTCCAGACTCTGTTTAAGTCATATACATTTATATAGGGAACTGAATGTTAACGTGGCTGTCAGGGACGATAGTATAATTTCTAAACACTATGATATATGGAGATTGTGTGATAACACTACACAGAGTGAACCGAAAGAAGCCGGCTGCAGTCCAATCTGTGCTGTGCTCACATTTACTTCTCCCAAAACAAGTTGTGGACGTGGCCTTACGCGTTTCGCGGGCTCCTCCCCACTTCACCAGAGGCTATGTGGTATACCTTTAACTCTAACTCCTCCTATGTGATCTCCTTCCTATTTAAGGACTACCTGTTGCATTCATTTACTGCCTGATTATTGAAGTCATACCTACTCTGATGTAGCTATTCCTATTTCAGGTCTCCTATCACTTGTATTCTGAGCTAAGTATCGTTCCAATACTTACTTTTGTTACCTATTTGAATCTCATATGTTTTTGTTACAACTTTGTTATTACCGAGTCTGGATCACTGAACGGCCGGATCTACTTTTTTACCGCTACCCGGAAGTAAGCCGCATTCACACACGCTGCCTGTCCCAGACACGGATCTCCCAATGCGGTAACGGAACACTCACGGTCCTTAAGGTGGTAACGTACACGAACCAAACTAAAGCCTTTAAGCTTCTTACCTGCATGTTGTTGTCACCATTCTGAATTATTGGGCAAATCCTATTATCTGCAATATCCATTACAAACAAACAATGTGTGTCTGCGGAGTGTCTGAACTTGTAAATATTTTAGGATGTGTGTAATTGCGTGAAGTAAAGGAGTTCTATTTTTGTTACTATCATTACTGATTCAGACCATGTCAGTATATCTACTCCTTCTGTGGCTTCCTTTCGATATATATTGAACATATGATATGTATCTCATTATTATATCCTTATCTTTATTAACACATAAGTTTGTAGTTAATACTAAAATTCATCATATATTAAATGTCTCATATTGTTTAATCAGGCTACATAGAAGTTGTTTTCTGATTAATACAAAAAAGAGCAACAAGCTCTAATTTTAGGGCTAACCTTCATAACTATTGCCATAAAATACTTGTTTCCTGATTTACAAAGTTCACAATGCCACATAATAATCAGGCCCAAAAGACAATCAAAATCTTTTTTGATTGGAATAATTACTAATATGGATCCTAATGAAATAAAGAAGGAGTTTAATAATGTCTATCTCAAAC
The DNA here is from genome assembly GCF_027579735.1 of Bombina bombina. Taxonomy (NCBI): domain Eukaryota; kingdom Metazoa; phylum Chordata; class Amphibia; order Anura; family Bombinatoridae; genus Bombina; species Bombina bombina. Next base: position 1,375,735,208 of record NC_069500.1, on the reverse strand, counting down.
TTGATTATTTGGCAAGAGCAGTAACTGAAGTGCAAACTGAAAATGCTGCACTTAAAACTATAGTTAAAGATTATGTTTCACAAAAACCTCATGATCCACCTGAACCTCATATTAATTATCCACACCCTTTCTCAGGGAAACGTTCTGAGTTCAGGGAATTTAAGAATGCCTGTAACTTATTATTCTCCCTTAGACCTAAGACTTATCACACTGAGCGGATTAAAGTATGTACCACAATATCTTTTTTACAAGGTGAACCTAGGACTTGGGCTAATAGGTTTTTTGAAAACAATAACTCTATCCTAGATTCATTACAGGATTTTTTTTCTGCTTTGACTAGTCTATATCAAGATTCAAATACTCAAATAAATGCTGAAACGAGATTAAGGTCTTTAAAACAGGGTAAGAGAAATGTGGAAGATTATACCACTGAGTTTCAGATGTGGGCAGAGGACTCTCAGTGGAATGAAATCAGTTTAAAGAATCAATATCGTCTGGGGTTGTCTGAATCACTCAAAGATGAACTTTCACGTCTTGAGATCCCTGATACTCTTGAGGGACTTATCAAATTAAGCACCTCATTGGATCGACGTTTGAGAGAAAGGAGAGCAGAGAGGGCCTCTTATGATACCCCATCCAGGAAACCTTACCAAGTCACCACAAGCCATGAGAGAGCTCATGGCAGTGCTACCCCCATGGAGATTGGAGTTCTTAGAGGACCTCTGCCACCAGAGGAAAAAATTAGAAGGAGGTTGGAAAACCTCTGTTTATACTGTGCTCACAAGGAACATTCAGTATCCACTTGTCCTATGTTAAAAAAACAAAAGAATGGTAAGACAATAACCAGTGCCTTTATTTACAGCATTACAAATGATACCCATATGACTTTGTCCATTTCTTTACAGTGGGACCAGAAAAATATCCAAACCAAGGCATTCATTGATTCAGGAGCATCTGGCAATTACATTGATTCCACCTATGTATATAAAAATAAAATACCAGTTATATGCAAACAAAACCCTGTTTCCATTAAGTTAATAGATGGTTCATTCATAGAACAAGGACCTATCACACATCATACTGTTCCCCTGCTTGTAACATCATTCCAAGGACACACTGAATATTTATCCTTTGATCTCATATCCATACATCAGCATACTCTCATTTTAGGGTATCCTTGGTTGAAGAAACACAACCCAAACATAAATTGGGTTTCAAATAAGGTAACATTAGATTCTGCCTTTTGTTCAAAGACTTGTTACCCACATCAAACCATAGCGTCACTTGATAATGGTTTACCCTCGTGTAATCAGGATTTGGCAGAAGTATTCAATTTAAAAGAGGCAGAAAACCTTCCACCCCATAGGGATTTTGACTGCCCTATCGATATAATACCTGGTTCTAAAATCCCTCATGGTAAGATCTATCCTCTCTCCCAAGAGGAACTTCAATATATTAGAAATTACCTAGACGAAAATTTACGTAAGGGATTTATTTCACACTCCACATCCCCTGCAGCTGCAGGAATGTTTCTAGTAAGAAACAAGGATGGTACCATAAGACCTATTATTGATTATAGGGCATTGAATAACATCACAATAAAAAACAGATACCCTTTACCTTTAATACCAGAACTTTGGAGCGTCTAACTGGTGCCACTATTTACACCAAACTGGATTTAAAAGGGGGCTTATAATTTGGATTAGAATCAAAGAGGGTCACGAATGGAAGACGCCATTCCGGACTAGATATGGCCTTTTTCAGTATAATGTAATGCCTTTCGGTCTGAGTAATGCCCCAGCAACTTTTCAGTTTTTTATAAATGAGATATTCCGAGACCTGATTGACGTTTGTGTCATAATATACCTTGATGACATCCTAATTTATTCTAGAACACCACAGGAACATGAAAAACATGTACGCTGGGTATTAACTCGTTTAAAAGAACACAAATTATATGCTAAATTGGAAAAATGTTCTTTTCATGTTACAGAAATAAAATTCTTGGGTTACATCATCAGTCCCAACAAAATACAAATGGATCCGGAGAAGGTATCAGCAATTTTGAATTGGCCTACTCCCACTTCAACAAAATCTGTACAACGATTCATTGGTTTTGCGAACTTTTATAGAAAGTTTATTAAAAAATTTTCTTCAATCGTTAAACCATTAACAGCACTTAATAGTGAAAAACAAAGATTTAAATGGACAGAATCCGCAAGTCAAGCTTTCAACAAGTTGAAAGAATATTTTACCACAGCACCCATCTTAGCTATGCCGGACTTTGATTTGGAATTTATTCTTGAAGTAGATGCATCTGACTCAGGTATCGGTGCAGTATTATCACAATAGGATAAAAACATGACTGAGATTCATCCTATTGCTTTTTATTCGAAGATGTTGACTAGCGCTGAGAAAAACTATAGCATAGGAGATAAAGAACTTCTAGCTATAAAACGTGCCCTAAAACACTTGAATACCAAAGCCGATGCTCTCTCTAGACAACATGATCAAGACACTCAAGATCAAATCAACCAAATCATTCCAAAAGAAAAGATTATAGGTTTACTTACACCTTTGGAAGAAGATATATTAAAAGAATTAAAGCATGAACCACCACATGGAATAGACTGTCAGAAAGATTCCAATACTGGTCTTTTTTACCATAAATCTAAACTTTACATCCCTCAACAAATGAGATCTTCCATCCTTAAACAAACCCATGATGGGACACTTGCGGTCATCCGGTATTTCTAAAACTATTGACCTAACTAGGAGAAATTATTGGTGGCCACTCATGGATACTTATATAACAAATTATGTAAAACATTGTGATACCTGCACCAGAAATAAGTTAGTTCACAAAAGACCATCAGGTCTTTTGTCTCCTCTGCCTATTCCTGACAAACCCTGGAGTACCATATCAATGGACTTTATTGTTGAATTACCTGAATCCCATCAATACAATACTATCTTAGTTGTTATTGACCATTTAACAAGACTGGCTCATTACATTCCATTAAAAGGTCTTCCTACAGCTTTCACAACAGCTCATGTTTTCTTAGACAATATAGTTCGCCTGCATGGATTGCCTAAAGTTATTATAACTGACCGTGGTACTCAGTTTACCTCTAATTTTTGGAAATCTTTATGCAAGCTAATCCAGATTGATTCACGATACTCAACTGCATTTCACCCCCAGACAAATGGTCTCACGGAACGACTTAACCAAACCCTTGAGCAATATCTTCGCTGCTACATATCTCATCTTCAGGATGATTGGTCATCCTATCTACCTTTGGCGGAGTTCTGTTATAATAATACCACTTCTTCATCAACTAAATTATCCCCATTCTTTGTTACTTACGGATATCATCCTACCACCATCTCTTTGAGTTCTCAACAAGTGAACTCACCCTCTGCATTGGATTTTGCGACTAATTTACATGAAAGGCTGGACATCCTGAAAAAACATCTTTCAGAAGCCAAAGAATATCAGAAAAGGTTGTATGATACCCATCATACAGCAGGTCCTACCTATCAAATTGGAGATTTAGTTCTGCTATCAACAAAGAATCTTAAACTTTCCGTTCCTAGCAAAAAGCTAGCTAATCAATATTTGGGTCCTTTTAAGGTGTCTAAAATAATCAACCCAAATGCTTTGAGATTGGAGCTTCCTCAGGATTTTAAAATTCACCCCTCTTTCCACGTCTCTTTGCTGAAGCCATATCTTCCTTCACCTCAGTCCCTCTCCTTATCTAGACCACCTCCGATAGTCATTGATGATCGAGAGGAGTATGAGGTTGAAGCTGTGTTAGATTCTAGGATCCATAGACGGAGGTTGGAGTACCTTGTGAAATGGAAGGGTTATGGATCAGAAGATAACTCTTGGCAACTTCATTCTGATCTTCGCACTCCCCGTCTTCTGCGGAATTTTCATCTCCGCTATCCTGAGAAACCTAGTTTGGAATCCCCTGGGGTGCTTCCTTGAAGGGGGGGTGATGTGGTATACCTTTAACTCTAACTCCTCCTATGTGATCTCCTTCCTATTTAAGGACTACCTGTTGCATTCATTTACTGCCTGATTATTGAAGTCATACCTACTCTGATGTAGCTATTCCTATTTCAGGTCTCCTATCACTTGTATTCTGAGCTAAGTATCGTTCCAATACTTACTTTTGTTACCTATTTGAATCTCATATGTTTTTGTTACAACTTTGTTATTACCGAGTCTGGATCACTGAACGGCCGGATCTACTTTTTTACCGCTACCCGGTAGTAAGCCGCATTCACACACGCTGCCTGTCCCAGGCACGGATCTCCCAATGCGGTAACGGAACACTCACGGTCCTTAAGGTGGTAACGTACACGAACCAAACTAAAGCCTTTAAGCTTCTTACCTGCATGTTGTTGTCACCATTCTGAATTATTGGGCAAATCCTATTATCTGCAATATCCATTACAAACAAACAATGTGTGTCTGCGGAGTGTCTGAACTTGTAAATATTTTAGGATGTGTGTAATTGCGTGAAGTAAAGGAGTTCTATTTTTGTTACTATCATTACTGATTCAGACCATGTCAGTATATCTACTCCTTCTGTGGCTTCCTTTCGATATATATTGAACATATGATATGTATCTCATTATTATATCCTTATCTTTATTAACACATAGTTTGTAGTTAATACTAAAATTCATCATATATTAAATGTCTCATATTGTTTAATCAGGCTACATAGAAGTTGTTTTCTGATTAATACAAAAAAGAGCAACAAGCTCTAATTTTAGGGCTAACCTTCATAACTATTGCCATAAAATACTTGTTTCCTGATTTACAAAGTTCACAATACCACAGGCTATGCCCTTCCTGTCTATAATCCTCCCTTTTAGCTTTGTCACTGTCTACACCCCCCTTTCCACTAATAGCTATGAGTCTTATAACACATTTGTACGGCTTTAATGCTAGAATTACCTAGTAGAAAAAATATTGCTGCAACTTAAAATGTGATTGCTAAAATGAATTAAAATGAAAGTACTCAAAAGTATATATATATATATATATATATATATATATATATATATATATATATATATAGATAGATAGATAGATAGATAGATAGATAGATAGATAGATAGATATATACAGGGAGTGCAGAATTATTAGGCAAGTTGCATTTTTGAGGATTAATTTTATTATTGAACAACAACCATGTTCTCAATGAACCCAAAAAACTCATTAATATTAAAGCTGAATATTTTTGGAAGTAGTTTTTAGTTTGTTTTTAGTTTTAGCTCTTTTAGGGGGATATCTGTGTGTGCAGGTGACTATTACTGTGCATAATTATTAGGCAACTTAACAAAAAACAAATATATACCCATTTCAATTATTTATTTTTACCAGTAAAACCAATATAACATCTCAACATTCACAAATATACATTTCTGACATTCAAAAACAAAACAAAAACAAATCAGTGACCAATATAGCCACCTTTCTTTGCAAGGACACTAAAAAGCCTGCCATCCATGGATTCTGTCAGTGTTTTGATCTGTTCACCATCAACATTGCGTGCAGCAGCAACCACAGCCTCCCAGACACTGTTCAGAGAGGTGTACTGTTTTGCCTCCTTGTAAATCTCACATTTGATGATGGACCACAGGTTCTCAATGGGGTTCAGATCAGGTGAACAAGGAGGCCATGTCATTAGATTTTCTTCTTTTATACCCTTTCTTGCCAGCCACGCTGTGGAGTACTTGGACGCGTGTGATGGAGCATTGTCCTGCATGAAAATCATGTTTTTCTTGAAGGATGCAGACTTCTTCCTGTACCACTGCTTGAAGAAGGTGTCTTCCAGAAACTGGCAGTAGGACTGGGAGTTGAGCTTGACTCCATCCTCAACCCGAAAAGGACCCACAAGCTCATCTTTGATGATACCAGCCCAAACCAGTACTCCACCTCCACCTTGCTGGCGTCTGAGTCGGACTGGAGCTCTCTGCCCTTTACCAATCCAGCCACGGGCCCATCCATCTAGCCCATCAAGACTCACTCTCATTTCATCAGTCCATAAAACCTTAGAAAAATCAGTCTTGAGATATTTCTTGGCCCAGTCTTGACGTTTCAGCTTGTGTGTCTTGTTCAGTGGTGGTCGTCTTTCAGCCTTTCTTACCTTGGCCATGTCTCTGAGTATTGCACACCTTGTGCTTTTGGGCACTCCAGTGATGTTGCACACCTTGTGCTTTTGTGCACTCCAGTGATGTTGCTTTTTATTCGAAGATGTTGACTAGCGCTGAGAAAAACTATAGCATAGGAGATAAAGAACTTCTAGCTATAAAACGTGCCCTAAAACACTTGAATACCAAAGCCGATGCTCTCTCTAGACAACATGATCAAGACACTCAAGATCAAATCAACCAAATCATTCCAAAAGAAAAGATTATAGGTTTACTTACACCTTTGGAAGAAGATATATTAAAAGAATTAAAGCATGAACCACCACATGGAATAGACTGTCAGAACGATTCCAATACTGGTCTTTTTTACCATAAATCTAAACTTTACATCCCTCAACAAATGAGATCTTCCATCCTTAAACAAACCCATGATGGGACACTTGCGGGTCATCCCGGTATTTCTAAAACTATTGACCTAACTAGGAGAAATTATTGGTGGCCACTCATGGATACTTATATAACAAATTATGTAAAACATTGTGATACCTGCACCAGAAATAAGTTAGTTCACAAAAGACCATCAGGTCTTTTGTCTCCTCTGCCTATTCCTGACAAACCCTGGAGTACCATATCAATGGACTTTATTGTTGAATTACCTGAATCCCATCAATACAATACTATCTTAGTTGTTATTGACCATTTAACAAGACTGGCTCATTACATTCCATTAAAAGGTCTTCCTACAGCTTTCACAACAGCTCATGTTTTCTTAGACAATATAGTTCGCCTGCATGGATTGCCTAAAGTTATTATAACTGACCGTGGTACTCAGTTTACCTCTAATTTTTGGAAATCTTTATGCAAGCTAATCCAGATTGATTCACGATACTCAACTGCATTTCACCCCCAGACAAATGGTCTCACGGAACGACTTAACCAAACCCTTGAGCAATATCTTCGCTGCTACATATCTCATCTTCAGGATGATTGGTCATCCTATCTACCTTTGGCGGAGTTCTGTTATAATAATACCACTTCTTCATCAACTAAATTATCCCCATTCTTTGTTACTTACGGATATCATCCTACCACCATCTCTTTGAGTTCTCAACAAGTGAACTCACCCTCTGCATTGGATTTTGCGACTAATTTACATGAAAGGCTGGACATCCTGAAAAAACATCTTTCAGAAGCCAAAGAATATCAGAAAAGGTTGTATGATACCCATCATACAGCAGGTCCTACCTATCAAATTGGAGATTTAGTTCTGCTATCAACAAAGAATCTTAAACTTTCCGTTCCTAGCAAAAAGCTAGCTAATCAATATTTGGGTCCTTTTAAGGTGTCTAAAATAATCAACCCAAATGCTTTGAGATTGGAGCTTCCTCAGGATTTTAAAATTCACCCCTCTTTCCACGTCTCTTTGCTGAAGCCATATCTTCCTTCACCTCAGTCCCTCTCCTTATCTAGACCACCTCCGATAGTCATTGATGATCGCGAGGAGTATGAGGTTGAAGCTGTGTTAGATTCTAGGATCCATAGACGGAGGTTGGAGTACCTTGTGAAATGGAAGGGTTATGGATCAGAAGATACAGAAGATAACTCTTGGCAACTTCATTCTGATCTTCGCACTTCCCGTCTTCTGCGGAATTTTCATCGCCGCTATCCTGAGAAACCTAGTTTGGAATCCCCTGGGGTGCTTCCTTGAAGGGGGGAGATGTGGTATACCTTTAACTCTAACTCCTCCTATGTGATCTCCTTCCTATTTAAGGACTACCTGTTGCATTCATTTACTGCCTGATTATTGAAGTCATACCTACTCTGATGTAGCTATTCCTATTTCAGGTCTCCTATCACTTGTATTCTGAGCTAAGTATCGTTCCAATACTTACTTTTGTTACCTATTTGAATCTCATATGTTTTTGTTACAACTTTGTTATTACCGAGTCTGGATCACTGAACGGCCGGATCTACTTTTTTACCACTACCCGGAAGTAAGCCGCATTCACACACGCTGCCTGTCCCAGACACGGATCTCCCAATGCGGTAACGGAATACTCACGGTCCTTAAGGTGGTAACGTACACGAACCAAACTAAAGCCTTTAAGCTTCTTACCTGCATGTTGTTGTCACCATTCTGAATTATTGGGCAAATCCTATTATCTGCAATATCCATTACAAACAAACAATGTGTGTCTGCGGAGTGTCTGAACTTGTAAATATTTTAGGATGTGTGTAATTGCGTGAAGTAAAGGAGTTCTATTTTTGTTACTATCATTACTGATTCAGACCATGTCAGTATATCTATATATTGAACATATGATATGTATCTCATTATTATATCCTTATCTTTATTAACACATAAATTTGTAGTTAATACTAAAATTCATCATATATTAAATGTCTCATATTGTTTAATCAGGCTACATAGAAGTTGTTTTCTGATTAATACAAAAAAGAGCAACAAGCTCTAATTTTAGGGCTAACCTTCATAACTATTGCCATAAAATACTTGTTTCCTGATTTACAAAGTTCACAATACCACAGGCTATGCCCTTCCTGTCTATAATCCTCCCTTTTAGCTTTGTCACTGTCTACACCCCCTTTCCACTAGTAGCTATGAGTCTTATAACACATTTGTACGGCTTTAATGCTAGAATTACCTAGTAGAAAAATATTGCTGCAACTTAAAATGTGATTGCTAAAATGAATTAAAATGAAAGTACTCAAAAGTATATATATATATATATATATATATAGATAGATAGATAGATAGATAGATAGATAGATAGATAGATACAGGGAGTGCAGAATTATTAGGCAAGTTGCATTTTTGAGGATTAATTTTATTATTGAACAACAACCATGTTCTCAATGAACCCAAAAAAACTCATTAATATTAAAGCTGAATATTTTTGGAAGTAGTTTTTAGTTTGTTTTTAGTTTTAGCTATTTCAGGGGGATATCTGTGTGTGCAGGTGACTATTACTGTGCATAATTATTAGGCAACTTAACAAAAAACAAATATATACCCATTTCAATTATTTATTTTTACCAGTGAAACCAATATAACATCTCAACATTCACAAATATACATTTCTGACATTCAAAAACAAAACAAAAACAAATCAGTGACCAATATAGCCACCTTTCTTTGCAAGGACACTCAAAAGCCTGCCATCCATGGATTCTGTCAGTGTTTTGATCTGTTCACCATCAACATTGTGTGCAGCAGCAACCACAGCCTCCCAGACACTGTTCAGACAGGTGTACTGTTTTGCCTCCTTGTAAATCTCACATTTGATGATGGACCACAGGTTCTCAATGGGGTTCAGATCAGGTGAACAAGGAGGCCATGTCATTAGATTTTCTTCTTTTATACCCTTTCTTGCCAGCCACGCTGTGGAGTACTTGGACGCGTGTGATGGAGCATTGTCCTGCATGAAAATCATGTTTTTCTTGAAGGATGCAGACTTCTTCCTGTACCACTGCTTGAAGAAGGTGTCTTCCAGAAACTGGCAGTAGGACTGGGAGTTGAGCTTGACTCCATCCTCAACCCGAAAAGGCCCCACAAGCTCATCTTTGATGATACCAGCCCAAACCAGTACTCCACCTCCACCTTTTTGCGTCTGAGTCGGACTGGAGCTCTCTGCCCTTTACCAATCCAGCCACGGGCCCATCCATCTGGCCCATCAAGACTCACTCTCATTTCATCAGTCCATAAAACCTTAGAAAAATCAGTCTTGAGATATTTCTTGGCCCAGTCTTGACGTTTCAGCTTGTGTGTCTTGTTCAGTGGTGGTCGTCTTTCAGCCTTTCTTACCTTGGCCATGTCTCTGAGTATTGCACACCTTGTGCTTTTGGGCACTCCAGTGATGTTGCAGCTCTGAAATATGGCCAAACTGGTGGCAAGTGGCATCTTGGCAGCTGCACGCTTGACTTTTCTCAGTTCATGAGCAGTTATTTTGCGCCTTGGTTTTTCCACACGCTTCTTGCGACCCTGTTGACTATTTTGAATGAAACGTTTGATTGTTCGATGATCACGCTTCAGATGCTTTGCAATTTTAAGAGTGCTGCATCCCTCTGCAAGATATCTCACTATTTTTTACTTTTCTGAGCCTGTCAAGTCCTTCAATTGACCTATTTTGCCAAAGGAAAGGAAGTTGCCTAATAATTATGCACACCTGATATAGGGTGTTGATGTCATTAGACCACACCCCTTCTCATTACAGAGATGCACATCACCTAATATGCTTAATTGGTATTAGGCTTTCGAGCCTATACAGCTTGGAGTAAGACAGCATGCATAAAGAGGATGATGTGGTCAAAATACTCATTTGCCTAATAATTCTGCACTCCCTGTATATATATAGATATATAAATAATTAATTAAATATAAAATATACATATATATATATATATATATATATATATATATATATATATATATTTATATAAATATATATATATATATATATATATACTGTATGAATTATAGTAATCCTCTGTGATAAAGCTATCCGTCTGTTTCTCCTTTAGTATCAGAAGTCATCCCTACTTATAATGTAAGCAAGAATCCCAAATTGCTGTATGCATAAATAATTGTATTCTCATCATTAATTCATCATTCCATTATTCATAAACATGACCAACGTTTCAGCCCCAATCTAAGTCTTTATCAATGTACATAATACACAAACAAAACTGCTTAAATATCATCAGCATAGGATATACCCAGTATTTTCAGCCCCAATCTAAGTCTTTATCAATGTACATAATACACAAACAAAACTGCTTAAATATCATCAGCATAGGATATACCCAGTATTTCTATTTTTTCTACAGATTGATTATATACAAAACTATAAAATGTTTCCTATCTCATCTCATTTATAGAAAGCATGTTAAAGACAGATATGTGTTCATCCCCTTGGGTTGCACTGTATCCAATTCATATATCCAGCTGGCTTCCTTCTGGAGTTATACATTTTTTTCTATCTCCCCTCCTGACCTGTTGTACTATCTGGTCTATTGGGGTACTTCTTAGACTTGATGTTGGCTGTCTACATTTTAAAAAGTGTTTGGCCACTGGTTGGTCAGTCTTACCCATATCTAACGCTGCCCTAATGCTGGATCTGTGTACAGCCAATCTCTCTTTTAGCATGCATTCCGTTTTATCCTACATAGGATTTCCCACAAGGAAATTTGACTAAATAAATTACATACTTGGACTCACAATTAAGCACCTGCTTAATCTTATATTTTTTACCAGATCTGCTGTGGGTGACTGTATCTCCTAAGATTAAACTATTATAAGTTACACATCCATGGTATTTATATACACCTGGTTTTCTGGTGAGAAAATCAGTATTTTTAACCTCATATTTATCTATGAAGTATGCATTGATTAAAACATTATTTAGGCTCCTCTTCCTTCTGTATGAAAACATTGGTGGTTCCCTGACATAGGGTAACAGCCTATCCTCAGCTCTCAAAATACAAAGGGTAGAGAGAGGGCGCCACAATAGCGTAATACCGTCTGGTAAGCATATTACTTACTTTCATCTGTACCTGCATTTCCAGACGGTATTACGCTATTGTGGCACCCTCTCTCTACCCTTTGTATTTCAACAGTTGTCCTACACTCTCTGGGATCAAGAGGAGCAGTCTGACTCACCACATCAGAAAGGAGGATACTTCTATCCCTTCAACCTACCACCAATATATGGACATTTTTCAGGACTGATACGGTAGACCTGTTCTACTAGATTCACAAGTATATTACCTTGTTCAACATTTTATAATATTTCCTTTTTTTTCCCTTATAATACCAGCGCGCTTTTCTATCCCTTCACTGGGATACGATCAGCTCTCAAAATGTCTCAATTATTTAATACTGTTTTTCTCAGTTTCCATACATCGGTGGTATAATCAGTTACAAAATGTAGTCAGTTCCCCATATCTTTATTCTCTACGTGTTTTTCTAATGTAGAATATAGAAACTTGTTGCTGACCTTCCTGAATCATTTTTCTAGGGTAGCCTCCCTGGATAAATCTTTCCCCCAGATAGTTTTGGCTAAGGTAGAGCTTTGGGGGGTTATTGTGTAACTCTACCTCCCATAGTGTCAAGTCTCCTACAGATTATCCAGTATTTTTGTGGAGGATAGCTGGCAACCCTATTAACCACTACTTGTCACCACCATGTTGGGTACTGGCAGACAATCTCACAGTATGCAGTTTAGGGAGAAGATTTTTTTTTTTACATTTCTGCAGTGTAGGGAACTCTCTTCAACCAATCAACTCCCTGATCTACCCATACAGCTCTTTAACCCTTATCCAACCACTAGGTGCCACCAACTTAGATAGGGCAGCTGTTTGCCAGTATCCACTTTATATTTTTTTTTCTTTTTTTTTATTACTTATATAAAAAAATATTTCTGTAGTTTAGTGATCTCCCTCTTGTCAAGGTATTTGAAATATTATTAAATAATATATAGAAGTATATTTAACTTTATTTAATAAATCTGTGGATGTGCACATGGTCTGTAAAACAAAGGATTATTTCTAAGAGATCTCCCCCACTTCTTCAATTACACAGGAAACTCCTAAGGATTACTTCAAAAGAATCATTCCTAGCTAAAGTGTGAACATGAAGCCCATACCAAATTTGCTATAATCAATTTACAGTTTGAGACAGGACCAAAACCATTTGCTCTCTAATTAAAAATACAAGCTTCAGAACATCCCTTACCCCATACAGTTAATAAAGACATAAATGTCTAAGGCTGTTGATTTAAGAGATAATGAGATGGGAATTAGCAGACTGGAATCAGGATACCATTTGTCTTTCAAACTGAAAAGGTGTAATAGGATCTCAAAAGTAACATGCTTTATGAGAGTTTCAGCGTTTACACTTAGGAGCAGGGGACCCCATGTTGTGAGTGGGAGACAGGTAGTCTGAAGTTACTGAAAGGGCAGTTAGAACGTTAGAATAACATAGAGAAAGCACATGATTTGAAAACAACTGTAGTTACATCTCAGCATTATAAGTAAATATATATATATTTTTTAATGGATATGTGACGGTCTTTTATATGATAATAAATATAAACGCATTGTATTAATAGATAATTGCTGCATGGGATATTCATATAGGAAATAAATTCAAAATTAGTATAGATTAAATAGCCATTTTAATAATCCCATATTTGAAGTGCATATATATAACATGAATCTTCTATTTTTCAGATGGATCGTAGAGAAGACAATGCAGACAAAACTATTGGAAATATAAAAATAAGCTGTTATTTGTATAGAAATGCCAGGATACTGATAAAATTATAATGCATTTTAAGCTAATAATTTGCAGTATTAAATTACCTTAATATAATAAAATGTTAATAATATAACATATTTGGTATCAGAATAATCAGAAAAAATAACCTAATATTAACCATCTGTAATTGGGGTTATATATGATTAATACAGAGAGTGTGATCTGATTAAATAACCATTTTATGAAAATAATCAACTTGCTTAAAAATGTTTAGAAATGGGGGGGCGGAGCCGGAAGCGGTGCAAATGGCCGCATAATCCCTGAGCTCCGTAACACCAGCTTTATAAGACCACCATAAATGACCTGTTAAAGTGCAGATTTCAGATAAAACAGGTGACGGAACAGTTACCGGGACACAGGACACTTGAATTGGACATAGGTTCTGCCCCAGGACCACAGAATATCGGAATACACAGTCGTGTGTTCTACACGGGAGCCGCCATCTTGCCCAGAAAGCACAGACTGACATCGGAGATATCCCTAAGCGGCCCACCGGACCACTTGCCACTCGGACATCTGAGAGCTGCTGACAAGAACGTCACAAGACAGGGTGAGCACAGAGCAGCGATCGCTGAATAAATTACCCGCATAGAACACCGTGCCTCCCTGCCGCTTGATATCCCCCCACGTGGCAAAGACAGCATTGCCCATAAAGCTTATATAGAGCCGCAATTTTTAAATACCTGCAAACAAGAAGATACAAACTCGGCAGATATTAAACTGCATATGCCAGTACACAGGGCCATAGATTAAAACCAAAATACTATAGCTAATCACACAGTGGCACTTTGCGGATACCTGTAAAGGAAATAAACAGAGAAACAGTCTATAATTTCACTATTCCGGGACTAATTAAAATCACTCCATAACAGAAAACCCTGCATAAATAATTACAGTAGCTAATAACAGCAAGGTAATGGCGGCCAGAAAACAAATAAAACCTGCCAAACTCACTAAGCCGCTTGTTTCAAAAGACCATTTGGCAAAAAACTTCTTTTCTGGTGGTTTGAGGCTTTCAGCAGTTTCAGATCCTGAGGTACCTTCCTCTCCTGACAGAGACTCTAACAATTCTACCCCAATCACACCGCCACAAGACCCTATGTCACAAATCCCAACCTCTGTCCTCTCCTCACTTGCTTCCAAACAAGATATAGCTGAAATCATTAGATCTTGCATTAAGGAGGAGATGGCGGAGCTCAAACAAGACATTCATTCCCTAGGGTTTAGGGTTGAGGCACTTGAAGATACCTCAGGACAAGCCACAGAAACCATTGCATCTTTGCAAGATCAAGCAGTACTACATGCCTCTCTTCTCGACACGTTGCACGACAAGTTAGAAGACTTGGAGAACCGGGGAAGGAGGAAAAACATAAGAATCAGAGGAATACCTGAGTCGGTCCTACCTAAGGACTTAATGACCTACCTCCCCGCACTATTCCAACACTTAACAGGGTCACAAGCAGCAGAAAATTTTCAATGGGATAGAGCTCACCGAGCATTGCGACCCAAACCACCAGATTCGGCTCCTCCAAGGGACATTATTATTAAATTCAAGCAGTTTCGAGAAAAGGAAGAATTATTAAATGCCTCTAGGAAAAATCAACCAGTTCGCTTCCGAGGTTTGGTCCTGCAGTTCTATGCTGATCTTTCTCCCAGGACACTGCAAAGAAGAAGAGAACTGAATCCTTTAACCTCTCTTTTAAGGCAAAAAAGAATCCTCTACAGATGGGGATTCCCCTTTCACTTGTATGTATTCCATGGAAATCGGAAGCTGACCTGTAAAACTACAGAAGAAATCCCAACATTTTGCAAAGCTCTGGATTTAGACCCCCCAGACTGCAGTAGAGAGGAGCCACTACTAGAACAACCTGTTCATAAAAGAACAAAACAACACAGCATGGAATGGCAGCAGGCACCCTCCTCCCATAGACCCAAATCGAGACATTCAAGCACATCTACTCCAAAGAAACAGAGATCAATGGCTACCACAGATCCAAGCAAGAAGCAACATACACCTGAGAAAACCTAAGTAATAAAACAGGATAGGCTTTCTTCAATGTCCGTCTCTCTATCTCTGAACGAAAAACTGTCTCTCTCACCCGCTGTTATGGTTACATGATGGACACTAAATCCTCCTAAGGACATTAGGACAAGCAGTATGGTGAGATTGTACTTAAAACAGTATCATGTGCCTTCCCCTGTTCTCTCCCTTCCTCTTCCCCCCTCTCCCCCCCGGTACATACACTGTATTATCAAAATAACATTGCTCAGTTAAATTGAAAAAGTTGAACTGAATTTTTGTCACCTGTTTCTATTTCTATTTCTATTTCTATTTCTATCTCTATTTCTATTTCTATTCCATTTAATTTACACAGGTCATGATGGTTTAAATAATTGAATGTTAGTAGCTAATTTTTACAGCTGGTTACCATCCTTCTTAACATTGCACTTGTTATGAAACAAATGCTACCCACTATTCTCTCATGTTACTCCAGTGGGAGAAGTTTTGTTGATTATTGTTTTTTGTTTAAATGTTTATTGTTATCTTTCTGGTGTATAGCTCTAGAGGCGCAACTCTTAAGTCATAAAATTACTCAATCAGAGCACTGCTTAACCTCAAAACACAACCTACCTAATGCCAGCCAACAATAAAACCATTACGCTAATTAGTCAAAACACAAAGGGACTGAACTCACCTCAGAAACGCTCAATGGCACTCACAGACCTACATAGGAAAAAGGGAGACATTCTCTTTTTACAAGAGACCCATTTCTTAAAATCTAAAGAACCAAAATATTTTGGCTACCACTATACCCAACACTTTCACAGCTCGTTTGAGCACAAAAGAAACGGAGTCAGCATTCTTATAAGCAGACACATACCTTATACACATATCAAAACTTACACCGACACGGAAGGAAGGTTCCTTTGTATTGTTGGCCTGTTATACGGCACCCCAGTAACACTGGTCAACCTATACGCCCCAAACACTAAACAACTCCCCTATTTCAAGAAACATTTTGCCCAAATTTTAGATTACGCTAAAGGCGCTCTTTACATTGGGGGTGACTTTAACATACCGATCCAGCCGTGTGTGGATACATCCAATCCACATCCGACTATATCGAAAAGCACAACAAAACACCTCTGGAAAATATTTAGAGACCAGACCCTATTTGACATTTGGAGACTCAAACACCCTGAGCAGAGAGATTATACTTTTTTCTCGTCCCCGCACCGATCCTATAGCAGGATTGATTATATCCTCACCAATCAGAAAGGTCTATCTAATGTTTTATCCTCTAAAATCTCACACACAGTTTGGTCAGATCATTCTGCTGTAATCACAAGACTTGACTGGCCATCTGCCCCCAAAAGAGTCTTCCAGTGGAAATTAGATGACAGTTTGTTAAATGCCCCTGAATTCAAAGCTAAACTAGAAAAGCTTCTCCCTGAATATTTTCAATTCAATTCACTTCCAGAAACTGATCCATATGTAGTATGGGAAGCACATAAATGCTTCATACGGGGTGAATTTATTAAAAGACAGGCATATGTTAAAAGCAAAGCACGCACACTCTATCAGCAATCAACAGACCTTTTAGCCAAGTTAGAGTATGCACACAAGCAGAATCCAGCAGATTCACAAACTCTTACTGCGCTTGAAACAGCTAGGAAAACGGTCCAAGACCAAATGCTCAAAGAAGCCAACTCATTAGCGCTTAAAACTAAACAAAAATTTTATTTTGAGAATAACAGAGCAGGGAAATTATTGGCACGTGCCCTTAAACTTAAAAAGTTGAAAACCTTTATCCACGAGCTAAAAACACCCGCAAATAAAAAGGTTCACACTACCCCTGAGATCCTTTCCCAATTTGTGCAATACTACTCCAAACTTTATAATTTAAAAAAGAGGAATACCCCGGTAGAAACAAGCCCTGAGATCAAGACTTACATTACCCCCATTCCTCTCCCCCAATTAACTTTAGAACAGTCAGAGGAGCTAGAAGCTCCAATCACTACGAAGGAAATCCTTTTGGCTCTCAAACAATTACCATCTGGTAAAAGCCCGGGACCGGATGGTTTTTCAGTTTATTATTACAAACAGTTTGCACAAATCCTACTCCCACAACTTGAAGTGATATTTAACAGGACAGATGCCCAACATCCTTTCCCTCCCTCCATGCTGGAGGCTCATGTTACAGTCATCCCTAAACCCGGCAAACAGCCAGACACCCCTGCCAATTTTCGTCCTATTTCATTGCTGAACGTGGACATCAAATTATACGCCAAAATTATTGCACTCAGACTTAATAAATATCTGCCCCTACTTATCCATCCGAACCAGGTAGGATTTGTCCCCCTCAGGGAAGCGCGCGACAATACCATTAAAGTATTAAATCTGTTAGAATACGCCCAAACCCAATCTGTCCCAACAATATTCTTGGCTATTGACGCCGAGAAAGCCTTTGATAGGCTCGACTGGCAATTCCTTAAATCTACACTATCCCATTTTGGACTGGGAGACCTCCTTATAGACAAAATCTTCGCCCTATATCACAACCCAAAGGCCCGTATCAAATTAAATGACTCCCTATCAGATCCCTTCCAAATTTACAATGGAACAAGACAGGGCTGCCCCCTTTCCCCATTATTGTTTATACTGGCCATGGAAGTTCTGGCCACTAAAATTAGAAATAATGACCAAATACACGGGGTGCTAGTTGGAGATACACAATACAAAACATCACTTTACGCTGACGATATCCTCTTTACAATAACCCTCCCGGAGATTACTATACCCACACTAATGACTGAACTAAACTCCTATGGAACTATGTCCAACTTTAAAATAAATACATCTAAATCGGAATTCCTGAGCATAGCAACCGACAGTGCAGTCATCGAAACGATAACTCAGAAATATCAGTTCACACACCAACGTAAATCGTTAAAATATTTAGGGATACAAATTGCAATATCGTCAGAATTACTATTTAAATTGAACTACCAAAAACTCCTCAATGAAATACGTAAAGATTTGGATAATTGGCAAAACAAACATATATCCTGGTTAGGAAGAATACAAGCTTATAAAATGAGTATCCTCCCTCGCTTATTGTATCTATTCCAAACAGTTCCCATATCTACCCCCACACATTTTATTAGAACGGCACAATCTCTAGCAAATTCCTACATATGGGCACACAAACGGAGCAGAATAGCAAAAACTACACTATATAGAAATCGGAACAGGGGTGGGTTTGGGGTTCCCAATCTAGAATTATACAAACAGGCAGCACAATTAACCAGGATTGTAGACTGGAGCAAAAACGCTCAAAATAAAGAGTGGGTTAAATTAGAACACGATCTGTCAGCAACGAGGAGCCTGAGTGCTATTTGCTGGACACACCCGCATCACAGAACCCCACACTCAAGTAGCCCTTCTCTAGTTGAAAGCACTATGATAACATGGGATGCCCTGATAAGGGCCCGCTACGATATCTCCACAATCCCCTCCCCTCTCTCTCCCCTGTTACATAATGTGGACTTTCCCTCCCATCAACACATCTGGAATGACAAGTTCTATAGTATCACAACCGGCCTACCTTGTTACTCAGTTCTAGAACAAGGAGCTCTCTTGCCCAGAACGTCATTAATTGATAAACATATTCCTCATTTCCATAGATGGTTTGACTACCTCCAAATGTCCCATTTCATAATGCATCACAAAGATAAACCAAACTTAGTCCGGACTTTAAAACCATTTGAACACCTATGTTGGGCCACCCAACCCATGAAAGGCACACTATCAGCAATATATAAAATCCTGATAGATACCCATTCTAGACAACTCCCATCATACACCAAAGCATGGGAAACAGAGCTAGGAGTTGAGGTGACAGGTGAAACATGGAACAAGATCTTCCAACAGATGAGTAAATCGCCATCCTCTATGAGTATAACAGAGACCAATATGAAATTATTAGGACGCTGGTACCTTTACCCTAGCAGACTCGCTAAAATTTATAAACACTCCGACCCACACTGCTGGAGAGCCTGTAAACAGATGGGCACATTATATCACATTTGGTGGGATTGTCCCACTCTACAACCATTTTGGAAGCAAATACACAAAGAGATCCAAGTTGTTCTCTCACATAATATACCTTACAACCCCATTACCTTACTATTTAATTTCCCCCCTAAGATTAAATGTAAATATAAACTAACACTCCTATACATCATGTTAAGTAGCGCGAAGCAGTTAATCCCGAGGCTCTGGAAACAACAAACAATTCCTACAATAGGAAGTTGGAGACAAAATGTTACTTCCCTTTTATCCTTAGAAAAATACCATTATCAAAAAACAGGCAGGATGGACTTCTATTGTGCTTTAATGATTTTCTGGGAAACACATATCTATACAATAAATAAGAGTCCCTAACATAGTCTAACAACCAAGTATAAATAGGACCTGATTGACCTCACGACCCCGAGACACACATAAATCAAGTGCGTCTACTCCTCTGCGCCTCATAGAAATACACCAAAGTTATGTTATTATAACCTTTATTGTTTATTTCCTTATTTTACATTTAAAGCTGTTAAAGATTATAAACAGGAAAAGAACATTTTACATGCATTATGGACTGCATAATACTTCACAGAGAAATGGAAATACTTATTCTCTAAAGATCTTCACACTTACTAATTTGTTTGTATTTTCTTAAAAATGTAAAATGAACAACCTGTATTGTTATATTGTTTTTGATTCAATAAAGCTTTTTGAAAACAAAAAAAAAAAAAAAAAAAAAAAAAGAATTAAAAAAGTACTTTGTTAAAGAAAGGCCTTAAAAAGGGATATGCAATCTAGACATTTTCTTTTATGATTCAGACACAGCATTCAATTTAAAAAAAGTTTCCAATTTAATTCTATTATCAAATGTGTTTCATTCTCAATGTATTCTTTGTTGAATAGATACCTTGGAAGGCATATGGTGCACTACATGACAGGAAATAGTGCTGCCTTCTAATGATCAAGCAAATGGATAACATTTTTTGCAAAACTGCTGTAATATAGTGATCCAGACACATGCATGCTCATAAGCTTACATCCCTGCTTTTTAAAAACAAATAAAGAGAATGGAGAGCTCTATCTGACTGATAAAAGAAACATTATGAGTTTCATATCCCATTAACGTTATTCATTAGCTACTTGAAGACAACATAGCTTTTTAAATAAAAATAGAGTAGTTATTAGCAGTACTTTCTAAGACCACTGACAAGCACTTAAATTAATCCTTTTTATGTAAACTGAAACTTGCTACTGAAAACCTACATATGCAATTTGTGGGAGAACTAAAAGAAATAAACCCTTCTGTTCCAAAGAAAAAAAAAAAAAAAAAAAAAAAAAAAAAAATGTTTAGAAATGTGAAGGTGAATTTGTTTTGTTTGTAAAATGCTGCCACCCGGTGTTGCCATGAGAGAACTACAGCCAGAAAGACTTTTGGCTGTTAAATATAAGATATTCCAAATCCAAGACAAGGCCGTGGGCGTTTCCAATATTCACCAATGACTGATAAATAATCAAAAAGGGGAGGGGTGAGATCAGATGATTTAAACCCCAGCATAGAGACTAAAAGGAGGTTGTGTTGACTGATCCAGAAAGGAATAACTGCTGCAGTTATTATTATAGCACACACCTACTATTGGACTCCATATGCTTATCCCCAATTTTGAAATTCTGATGTGAAATTGGATCTGTTGCGAAAATTGGAAACTGGATTGCTATTATTTGGTGATGTATATAAAAGTTTTATTATAAGATAAGTCATATGCATAGCCTTTACAGTTAATAGATTTAAAGAGCAGATTATACTTTTAAACTGTATGCCATTGTTTCAGATAGCTCTTAGCCTGCCTATTTGTATGCAAGCATTTAAAATAAACATTTATTATTACTGTATGTGGCAGAGTAGGATAAATTGCAGTTAAATAGCAGAACATATATATTATCCTATTGTTTATAAACACTGTTTAGAATTGTATTGCTTGGATGTTAAAGGTTTTTAGTCCCATTGTGTTAAATAAATAAAGACTATTTATAAATAAGGTGGGTTTTTAATATAAGCGTGTAGTAATTTTGCATAGCATATTTAAATAGTTTTCAAGCGCCTATAATATTATTTCATTTCCTTTTATTGCAAATATATTTTAATATGTTTATGGATATTAACTAAATAAAATAATTCAGGTATTTATATTAATTGTATGGTCTAGTAGATGCATGGTTGATTAGGGTTTCTATTTTTTTGTATTGTGTTTATAACCCTGCCATAAACTGATATATTATTTGGATAGCACTACTAAGATTTTCATAAATATACTGACATAATAATTGGAGGCACTGTTCTGAGATTTAATAATATTCATTATATTTAATATAATATATTTTTAGTAGATAGAAATTATTATAAAAGAGAGAATTTTTTTTCATATTTCGATATTAATATTTTGAAGATATAATTTTTGAAAAGTTGAAATATTAATTTTCATATTTCAAGATTGATATTAATATCTTGAAATATTATTAAAGATTAATTTTGAAAAATTAATAAAAATATAAATTTTTCATATTTCAAAATTAATCAAAAATATTAATTTTTCATATTTTCAAAATTAATCAAAATTATTAATTTTTCATATTTCGGAATATTAATTTTTCATATTTCAAAATTAATAATATATATTTTTTTTAAATATAAAATTTTTCTCTCTTTTTATTGGCAAAAATTGTATTAGCGTTTTAGTTTAACTAAGTACTAAACCAATATAATAATGTCTGTAGCCATAAGTGACTCATTTAATTCTATACATAGCGATGAAAATGGTCCCATAACCATACCTATTACTAAAGGTCAGGTCCTTAAGAAAGATATCTTAAGTTACCTTAAAGGGAAGTTTAATATTGCGGGTGAATTAAATGATTTTATGGATATGCTTGAAACTAGGGCTAAAAATATTACCGTTAATAATAATATGTGGAATGAAGAGAATGAATTCTTCCAGGAATTATTAATGATTAATCAATGCAAGGCCATCAAAAAAAGCGAGAGGAACTAATACTAAAATCTTGGCCCCTTTTAATATGCATAATTGACGAAATGTCGTTTTGTGTCACAGACAAACGATTGCAAATACAGGAGCTAGAAAATAGTATTCGTTCCTCGCGCAGACGCGAAGAGGGTTTAAAAATAGCCAAAAATAAAATGGATGAATTTGCCCAAAACCTAACTGCCTTAGATAAGCATAATACAAACTTAATCGCGCAGATACAAGATTTAAATAAACAGCTTGCGCAAAGCCAGAGAGAATTAAGCGATTTAAAAAGGTCATATCGCCATAATGAAAACCCTTATCTTAACAGTGAGATAATACAGATAATGCTAACTCCTTTAGCGAACGCGTCAGGGACGAGGTACAAAAGCATATGGAACAGTATAGACAAATGACCAATAACGGGTCAGAAATAGATTTCCCAAATAGGCAGTCACCTCATGATGTAAATCCAGAGGACTGCTGTAGCGCAGCTGGTCCGGGGGAGGGAAACTCTAACAGAGAAGCCCAAAATAAGTCTGATAAAGTCTATGATTCCCATAAAATAATCACCTTCGTACAACGCGCAGTACCTATATTCTCCAATAAGGGAACAACATCTGTAATTGATCATTTACAGGCTTTTGAAAATGCGTTAGCTATAATGAATGTTACAAGTGAGAAATTGAAAATTGAATTTCTGCCTTGGGTATTTGACAGTAAGCATCACAAATTCTTTGCTTCACTAAAGGATATGAATATTAATTCCTGGAATGGGGTAAAACGACAATGCAGAAAAGAATTCGGGCAATATCGCACTAAAACTGCCGCGAAAATAGCGGTATATGGTTTAAAGTGTCGTGCGAATCAGAGTCCAATCGAATTCCTTTCTGTATTGAAAAATGCGTACAGTATGGCTGAAGATAATCCCAAATTTGATGGCTCAGAATTTGTAAATTTATTTTTTGAAGCACTGCCTACACCCATCAAAATCAACTTAGCTAGAGATTTTGATGAGGACTGCTCATTGGAATGGCTGATCAAAGAGAGTACAAAATTATACTCTATTCAGCAATCCAGTGAACAGGGAGTGAAAAAGTAGTCAAAAACCAAAATTGTGGCAGAAACTAGGGTGTCACCTAGCCCCCTCAATTTGGAGTCTAAAAAGAGAACTTATGCAGAGGTGGCCAGTCAAAACAGGCTATCTCCACAGAGGTTTAATTCTGCCCCTCCCCCTACACAGGTTGAGGCGCAGGGAGACTATAACCAAAGTGGGGGACATAATCAGGTGAATAATTACCCACAAAGAGAATACTCACCAAATAATTGGTATCCGCGCAAGGGTAGATACAATAGACGGCGAAGATATTCTCAGGGTAACCAGACACCCCAGGTATATAATGCTCCCCAAAGTACTAATACTGAGCAAGCTGAACCCCAGGGGCAACCACGCCAGAATAGAAATAGTGGCCCTGATTCTGAGGGAACCCAATGGTCCAGGAATCAGTACAATGGGGCACCAAGAGATAGACCCAGGGGTAGAGGTAACTTGTACAATCAGATAGATATGCTGTTTTCCCAGTTAAATCGGTTGAGCGAACAAATCGCTAATATGAATAAAAAATCTACGGCTCAGCAACCGAACAATACTTTTTTAGGGGTACAGCCAGTGGTCAGCAGTGGACAACAGGCACAGTCATAAATACTGCAGTATCACCTGAAGGGGAGAGATATACAAAATGTAATAATAAATATCAATGATACTAATCATGTTATCTCCCCACAGACCGGAAACGGACAAATTAGCTGTGACGATGAGCGACCTCATCCAGGAAAAACTAACAAACCTCTTCCCTTGCAGCTCTCTCCTAACCTTATCTCCACAGATGCAGTACAAAAGAATCCAGCCGACCCTGTCATAGAGGAAACAGGTAGGTATGAAGGTTTCTCTGCATTGAATGACACAGCAGATCCAGGTAAAACATGGCGAAGCCCACAGATGTACAAGAATGCAAATTTTATGTGTGAAATGGTAGAAACCGCAGGAAGATATTATGTACTAGTTGAGCTGCAAGATTCAGTCTCCAACCCTATCAGGGGATTAATTGACACTGGGTCACAGGCAACTATCTTATCCCACAAGTACTACACACAGCTAAATGAGCTAACACCCCACAAACCTAAAATAAAAGAATTTGACGGTTCTCTAATAGGTGTTGGGGGTGACTCCCTAAAAGTCTACGGTACTGCCTGGTTAAAATTTAAATTGGGGAACAGGGTCATAAGACACCCTGTTATTATAGTGGATCTGCCAACTGATCGTTTAATTATTGGTAGTGATCTCCTGAAACGATTAAGCACCATAATTGATTGCATAAATAATGTAATTTGGTCACAAGTTAAACGGCCTATCAATTATGAAAAATCTGGTATATCTCGCACCCGACGTAGCTGTCACGTGGTGGAAGAGAAACCAGATGCTGTGGAGATTCATTTCAGGAATAACTCTGTACCTGAAATCACTATTCTACAAATAGATGATCAGACTCCTTTTAGTGGCTCTGATGGTAATACTTTTAAAATATCGCCTGAAAAGATAGCGAATATCTCCCTAGATGGTGATATATTAACCATATCACTCCACAAGGGGGATCATAAAATCCCTAAGGGGGGAGACCACGCTCAATACCTCATAGGGATTGAGAGAGTTAAAGAGGATCTATTTATCCCTATACAAGTACATGACCTTGGTAAGACCAAGTATGCTAAAATAAACTTAAAACAGGAAGCTAGCTATATAAGCAAAGGTTTATTAGCGCAAATAGCTGAACCTAAAGTGATTAAATATCTTTCTCCCCAAGACCACTGTGTCAACGACCTGGATAACAGGTCTGAAAGCTATAACATCACAGCTAAGTGCTTATTATCTATCTCTATTGGCAATAAGTCAGTGAAGCACCTCTTTTTAGTTTTAAATTCTCCCCATAATCAAATATACATTGGCAATGATATCTTACATAGATATGCCATACAAATAGATTTGATTAATTCTTGCCTTTGGAGCAGGTTAAAGGGGGACCCTGAAGTATTTCAGGATGAAAATGCAGCCCTGAAATCAAACCAGCAATTGCCATATGCCGTGAATATGCAGGTATCTAGCGATGTTATAATTCCTGCTGGGGCTGATAAATTTCTTTTACCCTTACAGGTAAAGAGAGGTCAGAAATTAAAAACTTCTGAAACACTAATTTGCCTCTCCCATAGAATACAAAATCTGGGTGTCACAGTAAACTACACTCCTATGGTGAATATTGGAACTGTTCCAATACATATTGTTGTGCATAACATGACCCCACAGGATATAACATTATCCAAGGGAACTACCATAGGATATGCACTGGAATCAAGTTATTACACTTTTGGATTCCAGAATAATGTAATTGGGCTAATACCTGAAGGATACTTAACTAAAGAACAATTAATAGAACAATCCTTTGCATCTATGCCAGAGGGTCTATTTAATATTCAGTCTATTTATCCCTTCAGCTCAGAGGAAGGCATTTGTAAAATTGAAGAAACCTCTCTAGTGTTTGATCAGCCAATCAAACAGCAAGATTACCCCAATACCCAGAGTCATGGGAGCAATGTAAACTATAATCAAGGGGATCTCACCTCTAGATTGGAAGAAGCCTATGAAATAGGACAGCCTGAAATCTTTCCAGAATTTCAGCAAATAGTCGAAGAGCAAATATCCTTAGCTAATGGCTGTTCCAGCGATGATGAACGCCAACAGCTGCGAGAACTCCTGATGGAGTACAAGGATATTTTCGCTAAGGATTCTTACGACTGTGGTACTACAGACTTGCACATTGCAAGGATACAAACAGATCCTAATGCGCCACCTGTATTTGTCAAATAATACAGACTTCCCTTAGCCTCATATGATTCTCTTGCAGAGATCATAAGGAATCTGGAAGAAAGAGGTATTATCAGACAGGTGCACATCTCTTATAATAATCCTATTCTAGGTGTCCTTAAGCCCAATGGACAATGGCGTTTGTGTGCTGACTTAAGACAGCTAAACAAACGAGTATACATGTCTGGCTGGCCTGTACCATACATTGACCAGTGCCTAGCACAAATGCAGGGATCCAAAATATTCACTGCCACTGATTGTGCACAGGGATATTGGACCATAAAGGTACATGAAGAGGACCAATATAAGCTAGCATTCTCTTTCCAAAAGGTTCAGTATGCATTCCAGAGACTTCCATTTGGATACATAAATTCTGGACATGAATTTGCTGTATTCATGCATAAGGCTATGCCTGACGCACTGGAAAGGGGGACCTTATCTTATGTTGATGATGTTTTAATCAAAAGCACAGACTTTGAAAAACACATCGCAAAACTTAAACACGTCCTCAGCCAACTTAAAAGGGCAGGTGTTAAATTATCCCTACAAAAAGCTCAATGGTGCCACACTCGTGTAAACTTCTTGGGACATGAAGTTACCTCTGAAGGATTAAATCCCCAAAAGAAAAAGATGGAAGCTATAGTGAATTCTAAAAACCCAACTAGCTTAAAGGAATTGAGATCATTCCTGGGTATGACAAATTATTCTCGCAAATTCATTGATAATTATGCGGAATTAGCTAAACCACTACTACTTCTTCTAAAGAAGGATGTGAAATGGCACTGGAGTGAGTCTCAAGATACAGCCATCAGAGAGCTGAAGAGAAAACTCACTCAAGCACCTTGCTTAGCGTACCCTGAAGGTGGTAAACCTTTCTTCTTAGAGACAGGTTACACAGATATAAGCATGAGTGCTGTTTTATACCAAAAGCATGATAATTTGAACAAAGCCATTGCTTATGCGAGCAAAAATCTATCCCCAGTAGAAATAAAATTTAGCGATTGCGAAAAAGCACTCTTATCTACTGTATGGGCTCTACAAAATTTCCGCAGCTATATACAGGGCGAGAAAATAATTGTAGAAACGGCCCACCAGCCTTTGCTATATTTGCAAAGTGAGAGAATAAGAGATGGGAATTTGTCTAATAGCCGCATAACAGCGTGGACTCTTTCCTTACAAGGCTGGCCACTAGAAATTCGCTACAAGCAGAATAAAAAGAATCCAGTCGCACAAGGGCTTGCTGAGCTCCACGACTGTACTGCTAGAGATCCTGGGGAAGAATTATCAGAAGATGATTTCCTGGAGGAACAATTGCTTTCCCCATATAAAATATACAATGAGGACCCTGGGTATATGTCGATGGTTGTTCTTACCATGCTGCTATTGATAATGAGCGCAGATTAGTCGCTGGCATTGGTATAACTGGGGCAAATGGATTCCCAAATATATCTATAGGTTTCAACATTGGACCAAGATCCAGTCAAGTTGCCGAACTAACTGCTGTTTTCAAGACCATTGAAATGGCTATTGAACATGGTATTCATGAATTTGTGATCATAACTGACTCAAATTATGTGCGTGACAGTTTTGTTGAATACCTGCCAACTTGGAAAAGAAATGGCATGCAGAAAAGCAATAACAAACCAGTCAAGCATGGCAAGTTGTTCTGCGAGATTGACAATCTGGTGGTATCCAATGATTTTACCATACACTGGAAAAAGACCAAGGGTCATTCCAGAGTTCTAGGTCCTGATAAGGAAGGCAATGACCTTGCGGACTCATTAGCCAAACAAGGAGCCATAACTGGAGAACTCCTTAATATTGACCACTTAATGTTTGCAATTCAGGTAGAAGCCATTACCAGAAACCAGGCAAAACAACAGAGTGAGCCAAACTTGGTACAAAGGAGTCAGGATTCTCCTAGTGAGGACCTGATCACTAGTCAAAAAGAAGACTCCATTGTAGGCATCTTCTATAAACACATAGAAGATCCTGAAAGCAACCCCATCTCAAAACATGATTGTATTGGCAAAGAAGATCTGAGAATCTTAATAAAATCTAAATCACAATTCAAGTTACAGGATGGTTTGTTAATTAGAACCTCCAAAACTGGCATCCAGCAGTGGGTAGTACCCACCAAGTTCAGGGGTCTAATGCTTCAACATGCCCATGATGCTCCCACATCTGGTCATCGTGGTGCCAAACTCACGTATGAAATATTGCGTGATTACGCTTTTTGGCCACACATGTTGAAAGATGTTCAAACCTACTGTCAAGGGTGTTTAATCTGCCCACAATTCCAACCCACTGCACCAACGCATAGAGCACCCTTGCAGAAAAGGGGGATGGTAATGCCATGGTCAGATATACAAATTGATTTTATTGGTCCGGTAACAAGGTCATCAAGAGGTAACAAGTACATGTTAACCGTGACATGCCTGTTCACTAAATGGGTAGAGTGCATTAGTGCACCTAACAATAGTGCGGAAACATGTGCAGCGTTGCTCATAAACCATGTATTTTCAAGATTTGGTTTGCCCCAAAGAATCGAGTCAGATCGGGGGACCCACTTCACTAGCGAAGTGATGACCAAAATGTGGAAAATACTAGGGGTTAAAAGAAAGCTCCATATTGCTTATAGAGCTGCCTCAAGTGGTGGTGTAGAGCAGTGGTTCTCAACCAAAGTGACCTCAAGGCCCGGTAAATTTCAGCTAGACATGTTGGGGGCCCAGTAGTTTATTTATCTATCTATCTATCTATATATATCTATATCTATATCTAAATCTATATCTATATATATATATATATATATATATATATATATATATATGTATATATAGTGAGCAGCAGGGGCGGGCTCATCAGCCAGGCAAATAGGACCTGGGCCGAGGGACCAGCAAGTAGGGGGGCCCACAAATGGTATCTCCACGGATCTTGGTGCATTCCTTAAGCTGGAGTTTTCAGTTGCCCTATCAGTAACTAAGCATATAAGTGTGGGTTTAGTGGGGGCCCTGGCAGGGGTCTGTCGCTGTGAGGGCCATGGAGTATGGGGTCTGGCCCTGGAGGTTGGGTGCCCTTTCTCTGGCCCTTAATGTTGGGGGTCCTGGCTCTGTGGGATGAGGGGCCTGTTGGGGGCAGGGCAGGAAGGCTACCATGTACATTTGCATACCATTTAATACATTTTGGTCAGTGTGAGACAGTGTTCCTGGGTCCTTGATTGGTCTCAGGCTGCACCTGGTTTGCAGTGGGGTAAGAGTGTGCAGTGGGGGCATGACAGGTCAGGGCCCACCAGCAGGGCTATCACGGCCCGGTACTGGGCCACGGCCCGGCTGTTGAGAAACCAGGGTGTAGAGCACTACAACCAGTCTATTGTTAAAATCCTCAAAAAGTTTGTGAGTGAAACAGGTAAAGACTGGGATGCAAAACTACCTCTAGTCTTAATGGCATTAAGAGCAACTCCAAGTAGTGCTACCAAAATGTCACCTTTTGAGCTGATGACTGGTAGAAAAATGGTTCTACCTCAGCATCTGCTGTACCGTACATCAGACCAAAACTTGATAAACGCTGCCAATACACATCAATGTGTGGAGAACTTAAGAAAACACCTGCAATATGCCTTTGCATTTGCTCAAAGGAATTTAGAAAGAGCCGTAACTGCCACTAAAACTTATTATGATCTCAAAACACCCAAAAAGGAATATGAAATAAATGATAAAGTTTATCTTTATAACTTTGGAAGAGATCAGGTTAGGGAGAAGAAATTTCTTCCCTCATGGAAAGGTCCTTTTGTCATTAGTGACAAAATATCTCCAGTGGCCTATAAAATAAGGATCCCCAAAAATGAAAGTTTCATAGATAAATGGGTCCATATCAATCAATTGCGGGCATGTCATCCCAGATCCCAACTACAAGTCATAGAGGGAGAATGAAGTGTCATATCCCCAAATGAACTAAAGACATATGTAGTTTAAAGATGCCTAACTGATAAATATGAAGGCTCAAAATAACAAACCTTCTACATAGAAGACTGTCCATGATGTGTACGGTCAACATCCTCACCAAATACCACTAACTTTGATCCAATTCAAATACATGTGTCCTACATGTTTTTGAATTAGAAAGGGGGACTTATGTCAAGGTATTTGAAATATTATTAAATAATATATAGAAGTATATTTAACTTTATTTAATAAATCTGTGGATGTGCACATGGTCTGTAAAACAAAGGATTATTTCTAAGAGATCTCCCCCACTTCTTCAATTACACAGGAAACTCCTAAAGATTACTTCAAAAGAATCATTCCTAGCTAAAGTGTGAACATGAAGCCCATACCAAATTTGCTATAATCAACTTACAGTTTGAGACAGGACCAAAACCATTTGCTCTCTAATTAAAAATACAAGCTTCAGAGCATCCCTTACCCCATACAGTTAATAAAGACATAAATGTCTAAGGCTGTTGATTTAAGAGATAATGAGATGGGAATTAGCAGACTGGAATCAGGATACCATTTGTCTTTCAAACTGAAAAGGTGTAATAGGATCTCAAAAGTAACATGCTTTATGAGAGTTTCAGCGTTTACACTTAGGAGCAGGGGACCCCATGTTGTGAGTGGGAGACAGGGAGTCTGAAGTTACTGAAAGGGCAGTTAGAACGTTAGAATAACATAGAGAAAGCACATGATTTGAAAACAACTGTAGTTACATCTCAGCATTATAAGTAAATATATATATATATATTTTTAATGGCTATGTGACGGTCTTTTATATGATAATAAATATAAACGCATTGTATTAATAGATAATTGCTGCATGGGATATTCATATAGGAAATAAATTCAAAATTAGTATAGATTAAATAGCCATTTTAATAATCCCATATTTGAAGTGCATATATATAACATGAATCTTCTATTTTTCAGATGGATCGTAGAGAAGACAATGCAGACAAAACTATTGGAAATATAAAAATAAGCTGTTATTTGTATAGAAATGCCAGGATACTGATAAAATTATAATGCATTTTAAGCTAATAATTTGCAGTATTAAATTACCTTAATATAATAAAATGTTAATAATATAACATATTTGGTATCAGAATAATCAGAAAAAATAACCTAATATTAACCATCTGTAATTGGGGTTATATATGATTAATACAGAGAGTGTGATCTGATTAAATAACCATTTTATGAAAATAATCAACTTGCTTAAAAATGTTTAGAAATGTGAAGGTGATTTTGTTTTGTTTGTAAAATGCTGCCACCCGGTGTTGCCATGAGAGAACTACACCCAGAAAGACTTTTGGCTGTTAAATATAAGATATTCCAAATCCAAGACAAGGCCGCGGGCGTTTCCAATATTCACCAATGACTGATAAATAATCAAAAAGGGGAGGGGTGAGATCAGATGATTTAAACCCCAGCATAGAGACTAAAAGGAGGTTGTGTTGACTGATCCAGAAAGGAATAACTGCTGCAGTTATTATTATAGCACACACCTACTATTGGACTCCATATGCCTTATCCCTCCATGATCAGCTCAGACAATTACCAAATACGTTTATGGTTTCAAGCTTTGTCCAAAGTATAAGTACATCGGCTCAATAAAAGTAGGCCTAGAAATCTCTTAACACGTATCACAAGGGTTTCCTCAAATAAAGTTGGTACACTTTTAAGTTAGTCACAGTTGCAGCACAGAGTTTAGTTATTTACAAGTTGCTGATGCTCCGTATGTATAATTAGCAGTCTTTTTTGCCAAAAAAACTACTTTATTTAGCCAAGGTCTAAGAGCTCATGAAACATGGGTCTGTCTGCCTCAGTTGCTGGCTCCGCCCCCCCCCCATATCTTGTTTAATAGTAGTGTAAGTGTACATTTAAAAAAAAAAAAAACTTTGTTGACTGTGAAACATCAGTCTGCTTTTTTATGTCAGGCTCACAGCGTATACTGTGCCCACTTGCCCAGTGCCACCACTCATATCTTGTTTAATAGTAGTGTAAGTGTGCATTTAAAAAAAACAAAAAACTTTTTGGACTGTGAAACATCAGTCTGCTTTTTTGTGTCAGGCTCACAGCGTATACTGTGCCCACTTGCCCAGTTCCACCACTCATATCTTGTTTAATAGTAGTGTAAGTGTACATTTAAAAAAAAAAAAAAGTTTTTGGACTGTGAAACATCAGTCTGCTTTTTTGTGTCAGGCTCACAACGTATACTGTGCCCACTTGCCCAGTGCCACCACTCATATCTTGTTTAATAGTAGTGTAAGTGTACATTTAAAAAAAAAAAAAAACTTTTTGGACTGTGAAACATCAGTCTGCTTGGCTCACAGCATATACTGTGCCCACTCGCCCAGTGCCACCACTCATATCTTGTTTAATAGTAGTGTAAGTGTACATTTTAAAAAAAAATGACGGACAGAGGCAGGCCACCCCGCAGGTACCGTCGTGTTCGTGGTGCTGTGATTCCCTTTGGCCCTAGAATAATGCCCAGTGTTCAGAGGCCACGTACCATGAACTCAAAAAGGAAATAGTTGACTTTTTTAACACAGGACACCCAATCTTCTATAGCTTCTGCTCCGAACCTTGACGCACGATCCTCCTCCAGCTTATCTTCGGGCACCTCTCAAGTTACCACTCGCCCGCCTGCCGCCACCACCAACACTATCACCACAGCCGCTTCACTTGATCTGTCAGAGGAGTTATTTACACATCAGTTGGAAGAAATGAGTGATGCGCAACCATCATTGACAGAGGATGTAGATAACAGTGATATTTCTCAGTCAGGCAGCATTACAGACATGGACGTATGGTGTGATGATGATGATGTTGTACCCGCTGCTGCTTCCTTTGTTGATTTGTCAGATACAAGTGAAGCGGTTGATGATGATGATGCGTCCGTGGATGTCACGTGGGTGCCCGCTAGAAGAGAAGAAGAACAGGGGGAAAGTTCAGATGGGGAGACAGAGAGGAGGAGGAGGAGACGAGTTGGAAGCAGGGGGAGGTCGTCGCAAGGAGCTAGTGGCACAGTCAGACAGCATGCATCGGCACCCGGGGTCAGCCAGACAGCACGCCAATCAACGCATGCTGTTGCCACCACCAGAATGCCGTCATCGCAGAGCTCAGCAGTGTGGCATTTTTTTGTGTGTCTGCCTCTGACAACAGCGATGCATTTGCAACCTGTGCCAAAAGAAACTGAGTCGTGGGAAGTCCAACACCCACCTAAGTACAACTGCTTTGCGAAGGCACATGATCGCACATCACAAACGCCTATGGGATCAACACATGAGTAGAAGCAGCATACAAACTCAAAGCCGCCCTCCTCCTCCTGGTCCAGCATCTTCAGCCACGTCAACCACTGCTGTCCTCCTTGCCCCCTCTCAACCATCCGCCACTCCGTCTCTCGCCTTGAGCAGTTCCTGCTCATCACCAGCCCACAGTCAGTTGTCTGTCAAGTACATGTTTGAGCGTAAGAAGCCAATGTCATAAAGTCACCCCCTTGCCCGGCGTCTAACAGCTGGCTTGTCTGAACTCTTAGCCCGCCAGCTTTTACCATACAAGCTGGTGGAGCCTAAGGCGTTCAAAAAATTTGTAGCTATTGGGACACCGCAGTGGAAGGTACCCGGCCAAAATTTCTTTGCACAAAAGGCAATCCCCAACCTGTACTCGATTGGGCAAAAGGAAGTAATGGCATGTCTGGCACACAGTGTTGGGGCAAGGGTCCATCTGACCACTGATACCTGGTCTGCAAAGCATGGTCAGGGCAGGTATATCACCTACACTGCGCATTGGGTAAACCTGCTGATGGCTGCCAAGCATGGAATGAGTGGCTCTGCAGAGGAGTTGGTGACACTGCCATGACTTGCAGGCAGGCCTGTTGCCACCTCCTCTACTCCTCCTACTCCATCCTCTTCCATAACCTCCTTGGCTGAGTCCTCTTCTGCTGCTGCGTCTTGCTCCACATCAACGGCACCCCCCCAGCTTCGCAGGTACTATTCCACATCCCGGATACGGCAGTGTCACGCCATCTTGGGGTTGACTTGCCTGAAAGCAGAGAGTCACACTGGACCAGCACTCCTGTCCGCCCTGAACGCACAGGTGGATAAGTGGCTGACTCCGCACCAACTGGAGATCGGCAAAGTGGTTAGTGACAACTGAAGCAATTTGTTGGCGGCATTGAATTTGGGCAAGTTGACACATGTGCCGTGCATGGCACATGTGTGTAATCTGATCGTACAATGCTTTGTGCATAAGTACCCAGGCTTACAGGATGTCCTGAAGCAGGCCAGGAAGGTGTGTGGCCATTTCAGGCGTTCCTACACGGCCATGGCGCACTTTTCAGATATCCAGCGGCGAAACAACATGCCAGTGAGGCGCTTTATTTGGGACCGTCCGACACGTTGGAATTCAACACTCCTAATGTTCGACCGCCTGCTCCAACAAGAAAAAGCCGTTAACGACTATTTGTATGACCGGGGTGCTAGGACAGCCTCTGTGGAGCTGGGAATTTTTTTGCCACGTTACTGGACGCTCATGCGCAATGCCTGTAGGCTCATGCGTCCTTTTGAGGAGGTGACAAACCTAGTCAGTCGCACCGAAGGTACCATCAGTGACATCATACCATTTGTTTTCTTCCTGGAGCGTGCCCTGCGAAGAATGCTGGATCAGGCCGTAGATGAGCGTGAAGAGGAAGAGTTGTGGTCACCATCACCACCAGAAACAGCCTTATCAGCATTGCTTGCTGGACCAGCGGCAACGCTGGAAGAGGATTGTGAGGAAGAGGAGTCAGAGGAGGAATGTGGCTTTGAGGAGGATGAGGAAGACCAACCACAACAGGCATCCCAGGGTGCTCGTTGTCAACTATCTGGTACCCATGGTGTTGTACGTGGCTGGGGAGAAGAAGATACCTTCAGTGAGATCACTGAGGATGAGGAACAGGACATGAGTAGCTCAGCATCCAACCTTGTGCAAATGGGGTCTTTCATGCTGTCGTGCCTGTTGAGGGACCCTTGTATAAAAAAGCTGAAGGAGAACGACCTGTACTGGGTGTCCACGCTACTAGACCCCCGGTATAAGCATAAAGTGCCTGAAATGTTACCGAATTACCGCAAGTCGGAAAGGATGCAGCAGTTCCAAAAGAAATTAAAAACTATGCTTTACACAGCGTATAAGGGTTATGTCACAGCACAATGGGAATGTAACAGGGGAAGAGGTGAAAGTAATCCTCCTCCTCCCACGACCACGCCGGCAAGGACAGGATGCTTTACAGACGTGTTGTTGATGGAGGACATGCTGAGCTTTTTAAGTCCTATCTATCGCCACAGCCTTTCGGGGTCCACCCTCAGAGAACGACTCGACCGACAGGTAGCAGACTACCTCACCTTAACTGCAGATCTCGACACTCTGAGGAGCGATGAACCCCTTGACTACTGGGTGTGCAGGCTTGACCGGTGGCCTGAGCTATCCCAATTTGCCATAGAACTTCTGGCCTGCCCCACTTCAAGTGTCCTGTCAGAAAGGACCTTCTGTGCAGCAGGAGGTATTGTCACTGAGAAGAGAAGTCGCCTAGGTCAAAAAAGTCTAGATTACCTCACCTTTATTAAGATGAATTAGGGATGGACTGACATTGGGCGATACATTAGAGTAAAAAAGGCCTGATGAGATGAGCTGCCTTGGGCTAAAAATGGTCCACACACTGGTGTATTTTATCTCTGAATGCCGGATGACTTGCGTGACTTATCCGCCACCAACTAGGGTTCAAGCCGCAATGTTTTAGGGCACTTTCTGCCTGGGAAACAAACATCAATTTTTCTGGCCGCTGCTACAGCAGCGGCTGCAACAATACCTAATTTTTCAGGCATGTGTACATGCCTAATTTTTCTGGCCTCTGGTGCAGCACTGTGGCTTCAAAAACCAAACCAATAAAAAAGGCACATAACAGGGATTAAACTGATAGGAATAGTGCTACTTAACACACCACTCCTATCTGGTGGCACATTAGATTGCACGTGCAGTGCCCCAAATTTGAAGTAGGAGGACCGACCAAGCATCTTTTTCCATCTCCCGGTTCCTAAAATCCATGCCATATACACGTCCCCTGATAGGGGACGTAACAGGGATTAAACTGATAAGAATAGAACTACTTAACACACCACTCATATCTGGTGGCACAGTAGATTGCACGCGCAGTGCCCCAAATTTGAAGTAGGAGGACCGACCAAGCATCTTTTTCCATCTCCCGGTTCCTAAAATCCATGCCATATACATGTCCCCTGATAGGGGACGTAACAGGGATTAAACTTATAGGAATAGTACTACTTAACACACCTTATAATAACGCAGAGAGAGGCAATGCAGAGAGAGGAGTCTGAAGAAGAGGAGTCAGAGGAGGAAGGTGGCTTTGAGGAGGTGGAAGACCAAACACAGCAGGCGTCCCAGGGGGCTTATTGTCACCTTTCGGGGACCCTTGGTGTTGTACGTGGCTGGGTGGAGGAAGAGACCTTCAATAACATCAGTGAGGACAAGGAACGGGACATGGCTAGCTTGGTATCCAACCTTGTGCAAATGGGGAGTTTGCGGTTGTGCAAATGGACTGTTTGCGGTTGTTTGCGGTGCGTTAAACAGGGAGTTTGGTCTGTCACTGTGAAGCGGGCGTAACCCTTACACTACCTGATCGATACAACATCATACCTGATGTTTTTAAAGCACGTTATTCCAAACAATTTAGGAATGTTAGGTGATTTATGCCCTTTATGGCTTAAAACCAGACTCTGCATCAACTCTGTAATTTTCCATGGGAGTTTTGCCATGGATCCCCCTCCGGCATGCCACAGTCCAGGTGTTAGTCCCCTTGCAACAACTTTTCCATCACTATTGTGGCCAGAAA